>NW_028096561.1:0-154925 GCF_014824575.4 Sturnira hondurensis
CTTCCCAAAAGTCTAGGGAAAAAATGAAGTTGCAAAACTAGGCTTGGACAACAGGCACGGTTTCCCAGGTCTCATTTTCCAAGCCCAGCTCCACCGAAGAAGAAGAAGAATCTCTAGCTTGAGAGGCAGTAGAAAACCAGGCAGCCTCGCCCAGGAGTGCTTGTAGAATGGGTTTCAGGTTCTTCCAAGGTCCATCGCCCTGCGCAATTTTCCTACTCTAGACTAAGAAAACTGGGCTTGGGAAACGACGCTGAGCACACTGGAACACTTTCCCAGGCCCAGGTCCACCTGAGAAGAAAGGATCGATCGCCTGGGTGGCAGGAGAAATGTATGCGGCCTTTGCAAGGGGGTGTTTGGGGAATGGGTTTCTGCATCTTGGGAGGGTAGAGAGGTCACTCTCTGAGAGCCGAAAGTCTCCAGAGTCCAGCTGATGTCTGTAGCTCAGCAGGTCACTGCCTCTATTCACACATCCAGGGTCTGGCTCCCAGATACTATGACTCTGATAGACTGTACTGGCTACTGTAGCATCTCACTCCCACGGGTTCCCAACTGCAGGAGATGAAAACATGTAAACCACAAATTAATTTGGTTTCATTGCCAGTGAGGATGTTGCAAAGTAAATGTACAGTGACCTTCCTGTCCAATGCTGTAGATCATGGACAGTCCATTGAGTTTGAAGGGCTTGTCGCAGGGGCTTCTGGAGAAATGACGAGGGCTCTTCAAGAAATACACTCAGAGACATCTTCAAAGGAGAACAATGCAGCAAACTTTTTAATTCATGTGAAGCATGTATATTTTTGTAGAAATCTGATTTAATTGATGGCTTTGGTGGGCCTCACCATACCAGTGGGGAAGGTGGAATGTCTCTTTATTTTACAATCTGACTTATTGTCATGTTTGCAGTATGCTCCTTATCTGTGTCACATTTTCTTGTGAGAATTCTATCTTAGGCATTCTAAAAGTTGTTTATATTTCAAACAAAAATTTTCTGTATCTTCTTAACCATTGTATTACTGTAGTAATACACTAAGTGTGAGAATGTGATGCATTTGCAAACGTGGTGCATGTTTGGTCAGTTGAATGGAGACAATGTCACTTCCTCTTGTGCCCTGGATCCACATGGGTTTTCCGTGTGCAAGGAGCCCAGTGGTCCCCACAGCTCTAGACCCATAAGGACTTTCAGTAATGACTGTGACCTGGAAAACCGGATCCCTAAAGTCCTCTTTTCTCCAAGGATGCCAAAAGATCTTTCTCGCTGGTCTCAGGCAGGTGCTGTTTGAGTGAAACCCTTTCTCCTCAGCTCTCTCTGCGAAGGCTGTGTAGACTGACCGGTCTTCTCCATTCCCACCTGGCTGCCCTGCCCTCATTCTCAGACCTCCAGATTTCTTCTCTTTCCTGTCAGTTCAACACTCTGATTCTAGAACTTTCATGGCACCTGAGCCAATTCCTCCTCTGTCTGTTGGGCAGACATGGGCTTAAGCTTGAGATCATGGTGATACCACACATATTGGCAAATGTGAGTGGCTCTAATACCAGGATGAGTAACACCATCATGGGCAGGGATAGTGAGTTAACAAGTAAACATTGTAGAAAATTTTGAAATTACCCGAACTGCACAGGCTTTTCAAAGAGTGCCTGCTCTCATCATCTCATGTTAACTACCTTCAATAAGATCCTCTTGTTTAATCTTCTCCTCTGTACCCTTATCCTGAAGGGAATTCTGGAAAAACCCTTGAGGTTCCCTTTCTGTTCTTGTTGTCCTAATGCCCCTCTTCCTCAGTCGGGGTGAGCCTCTATATCGTCCCACTTCCCTGCCCTTTCAACCCTGTAGGGAGTGCTCCTGACCTTGGGGTGAGGACAGATGAACTTCCCTCCTCCTAAGATCTCATCTGTGTTGACCCCTCTCGGTTCTAGCACCAAATGAGGCAACAGGAACCTGTGTCTCCTTCTGACCCAGCAATGACAGAGGAACATGGGGGCTGCCTAGCCCTGAGTCCACAAGGACTGCTGCAGGTCCCCGGGGTTCTGAGGGGCCACCGGGTTCCCACTGCTTTTAGTGTGGAGGAGTCGCCCTGCTGAACACACCCCATGATGTCTCCTCAGTACATGTTTTTTCTTACAGTGGTAAGAAATACCACACTCGGTGCTGAAGTATAAGGAGATGTTCTATCAGCCATCAGAAGGTGTATGATTATATTCATGATCACATCTGCTTTGTGTTTAGATTACATTCACTCTGTGTTTGATCACTTCCAGGCTGAAAAGCATATTCTCTTTAAGGAATGTAGAAAGAGGAGAAGAAAGAACAGAATAAAGTCTATTTGACAAGATGATCAAAGAGACTGGCCAGGACGAGCTCCCAGGCTGGTCTGAGGCCTGGACCCTGGTACCCACTAAGTCACATCACCTCTGGGCCTGTGTCCACCTTGGGCAGCTTCCTGTTCCCTCCACATCTTCTCCTAGACAATTCTCTGCTGTGAGCAGGTGATGTTACCCCTCCGGGTTGTTTTGGCTTGAAGCATATTCTGGGACTTCTTTAGACCCTCAGATTCTGGAAAGAACTTCCCTCACTAAGGGACTGGGGCAGAAGTAACAGAAAAGTCACTAGCAAAGGCCACAGAGGAATGGAGGGGTTGGGCTGGAGGTAGGGTGGCTTATCTATTCTCTTCACACAGACCTGAAGCAGGGGCAAGAGGAGCTTCCCGACTGGAAGGTTGGGACAGGAAGTTCTCCCTGCCCCTTACTGCATCTGCCTCATGGGTGCAACAACAGGTGTAATGACGCACACACTCACCCATCGACTCTCTGAGTCCCGGCTGTCCTTCTTAATGCCAGACTTCAAGAAGTGATTTTGCAGATTATTCTTTTAAAGAAAGAGCTACCCACGCAAGACTGGCAGCTCTAAAGATGCCCATGGCAATAACTGACACATCATTTGGACAGAAACTGCCTTCAAAATAGAACAGGCAATCTAAACAAAGAAATGAACACCCACCCACCTTCAAACTAAGTCATCATTTATGAAACAACCCCGAGAGAGAATACAATGTGGTTTGGTCCTGATGCGTCAGTGTGGACAATCCAGTGTTGGAGGTGCACGAGGAGACAGACCCACAGTCTCTGAGGCCCTTTATGCTGGGCTGGTACCATGTGTGGGTTCATGAAAGGTGTTGGCCCTTAAGGAGGTACTTCTGCTGCTTCGGTGATGCAGGGGCTGCAGTATAGTGAGCATTTTGTAGACAATACACAGACCCCAGGCAGATGTCAAGATGGGCCTTTCTCATTGGTGAAGACTAGCTCAGGAGGAAGGAACCACTCGCTGCTATGGCAGAGCCTTCAGAGTAGAAGACTCAGCACTTGGCAGATGGGGCCCTGTTGCAAGCAGCGTCCCAGAGGAAGGGGACTAGAAGGTGGCAACAAGGTGATTCTGCTAGGGTCCATGACATCCAAGTCCCGTCTCAGAAAGACCAACTCTTTCTAGAATTTTCTCAGCCCCTTCATGCAGGTGAGCACTGGAATAGAGAATGAACCTCATGGTACCCACTGCAGTCTATGCAGCTTATGGGACTCTGGGGACTGATGGATAACAAAGTCTTTACATTTCTGTCCACACAGAGGCAGTTTCTTCATATTTTTCCTCTCAGTTTCCATCTCTGAGGGTCAATGTCAGTATTATATTTTGAGTCCCACAGTGGTGCTGCCCAGGCTGGCCCTGATGCTGTCATGACGGTGGCCCTGGGGTGGGGGGAGGGGCTGGGATCCTCCTTGGGGCCCCAGTAGGTCCCTGAGCCATCAGACTTCACTATAGGGGTCATCCTGGTACCACTGACCTTCAGATTGACATGTGAGTGAGTGAAAAAAAATGCTCTCAGATTTGGGCTACAGTGAGATTCCATTAGTTTGTGGATTTTTAAAATCTCCTCATACTTATTGGTTAAAATATTTGGCAGACTATATATCATATGTTCAAGAGAAAAAAGATCAAGAGTGAGAAATTGAGAATTCGCCCATGTACAAAGAAAATGAAAAAGACAAATAAGAAACAATGTCCTCCCACCATAATAAACACAAATGTAGATGAAGGAGACATCACTGAGAGCAGCTCTAGGTGGCACATGGAATTCACCTTCAGATGGCAGATTAGAACGACCACTAACATTGGAGTAGAAACTGATGATGCAGAAAATTTAAATGAAATGAGGTAATAAGAAAATGAAAAATCTATGAAAAAGGAGAGATACATTTTACTAAGAAAAAAATGGAGTTTCAAAAATTGAGTAAAAAGTATACTTTCCTTAGAAAATACAGAACATATTACAATGAAAGTGTTCCACACACAAAAAATTAAATATATAGTTAGTTTTACAACCAACACAAAAAACCTTAGAACTGGATCTTTCAAAAATGTTTGTTACATACACATTTTTCCAAACCCTGGAAGTGTGGAAGCTTTCCTGACTCTGAGAAAGCAGGTGTAACAGTAATACCTGCACCGAACAGAAAAAATGAAGAAAAGGGTAAGTTACATACAGTAACGTGACATATTGATCCAAATGCTCTAAATTAAATATTAACGCAGATCCAACATCAGGCCAGTGAGTGAAGACGCCATTATCACATTTGATTGATTCCAGTGTCCAACTTATGTTTCAGTTGATCGGCCCTTTCACATTGTATTAATAGACCAAAGAGTAAAATCAAAACACCTCAATAGATTCAGAAGAAGCCTTTGAACAAAGTATAAGTATAATTTCTCATGAAAACACACAGTGTAAATAGCAGGCATGTTTGCAGTGCCGGCACTCACACGCCTTCCTCACACACACAACTGAGCCCCACACTCAGCTCTCAGCTACTTAGACGGGAGGGGGACAGTCCCACACAGATCGGGAACTGGCCAATGTGACCTCAACTGCGTTGTCATTCAGCATCACACAGCAAGCATTAACAATGCAATTAAACAAAAAGGAATCCATGGTTGGATCATAGCATTAATGGGAAAAAACATGGGGTCATTCCCCAACCCCAAAGGTTGGCCACAGCCTGAGGAGTTATGGGGCCAGTGCAGCCAGGACAGAGGCCTCTCCCTGGGACCTACAGAGACAGGGGTTCATAGTGAGGGCCAAGAGAGGGTGGCAGCTCTGGAATTTCCAGGAAAGAAGTAAGTGATCATTGACAGAGATGCCCAGGACAACCAGTCAGAGTTTGGGTCTGAAATGACCACAGATGGCACCCCCATTTCAGCCCCTCGGCTTCAGTGCAGAGCCACTCTGTGTCCCCAGCTGATGGGGAGCTGACTTCCCGTTATGTTGGAAACCTGCTGTCTAGGAAGGGGCTGCGGTGAGGTGCTGTGAGGGCAGCAGGGGGAGGAGGCCCATCCACTCCCCAGGGGCTGCCCTGGAGGAACCTGGCCCAGGGTGGCGGCACCAGAAGCAGAAGCCACAGGTGTCTTGAGTGGCAGATGCTGAGATGTCCCCTCCCAGCAGATGAGAATGAGCTTCTCCTGGTCTCAGTCCCACAGGCCTGCAGCTCTGTGTGAACACAGAGGCCACTGGCACAGGGTGGCTGTGAGAGGCAGCCTTGCACTCAGCTCTCAGCCGAGTGAGGGTCCAGGAGCCTGACCTGCCAATCTGATCCCAGGAATGGACCATGGGCCACACAGGGTGGGTGAATGCCATCAAAGTGATGGAGACAGCAGAGACTGAGCAGGAACATGTTGGTGACAGCACACACACTGGGTCTTCCTGATCTGCACTGGTGTGGACACAGCTGGGCTCCATGTCCCTGGTTCTTTCTGGCCCATCACAGACTCTGTTCCCAGCACAGCCTCCCCCTGACACACAGGAACTTCCTCTCATTTGAGAAAACTACACACTGTGTTGCTGCCACTGACAGGCCTCAGAGGCAGCGTTCAAAGGATGTGACAGATGTTTCCATCACAGTCCTCTGTGGTGGGTCTCAGACCTGAGATTCAGGCCAACCAAACTGAGAAAGCAGCTATCATCTTAGAACAATCGGCACTGCACCAGGGAAGGGTACTGCAGGGGACAGCAGGTTTTTGTCTTACTTCCCCACAGCCCTGCAGCACTGTGGGAGCACTGAGACTGCTGTCCCATGATGAGCAATAATAGTCAGCCTTGTCCTCAGCCTGGAGCCCAGTGATGGTCAGAGAGCCGACGCTGCCAGACCTGGATCCACAGAACCGGTTGGGGACCCCCGAGGGTCTATTGCTAGTACCATAGATAATGGTTTCAGGGGGTTTTCCTGGGAACTGTTGGAACCATTGCACATGTTCACCATCCCCGATGTTGGAGCTGCTTCCAGTGCAGAGAAGATGGTGACCCTCTGTCCTGTGTTCCCAGACACTGAGGGTGGTTGAGTCAGCACAGACTGGGCTCAGGACCCTGTAGGAGGGAAATACACAGATATGGGGATTCTGGCTCAATAGACAAGAGCAGGAAGAAGACCCCCCCCAAGTGTCCCCCCAGGTCTCTTCCCCGTCCCCTTATCCAGTCACCTGTGCAGTGAGCGAGGAGGGTGAGCAGGAGAGGGGACGAGACTATAGTGAAGACCATCCCTGAGACCTGCCTCCTGTGACCCCACAGCTGAAGCAGAGCCTCCCCCAAACCTCACCCTTCCCTTCTTCATGCTCTGGGAAAGGGAGGGCCCACTCATGCAAATAAGATCCTCCCAATTTCTGATCCATCCCTGGGCCCTCTAGCAGGTACCTGTGCCTGGGGATTTCAGGGAGGGTAGGATTGAGCCTGGTTGTGGCCCAGTGTGTGGTAAGGTCACAGCTGTGTGTCCTGAGCAGAGGGCACCAGGCAGTGCCAAGTCACAGGTCCCAGTTCTGATTAGCCCAGCCCTTCAGGAACAGTCCCTCAGCGCCCTCTGGTGCTCAGACCTAGACACACCATTGTGTGACATGCTGCTGAGGCCCATCACAGACAGACCCTGCCTCCCCACAACCCTGTTCATTGACCTGCTCCCTTAGGGGCGGTCCCAGTTCCCCTTTATGGGGGTTCCCTGTCACTCCAGGACACTTTCATGTCCTACTCAGACTCCTCATGGTGAGGTGGTCCACGTGTTCCTCAGCTGGTCCGTGGTCCCCACCGCGCTGCTTTCACTCTTGTCATCTCCCCTGTAGTGGGATCAAGCCCAGTGACTGTTCCACGGCGGTGTAAGACCTATTTTCAGGACACTTTTATTTTTTACTATGATTGCCCCCTTGTTAGAAATGAATCACTATTTCTCCATGGCACTAAATATATACATTCATTCAATGTCTTTCCTTTTTTTCAGAAGACAATAAGTATATTTTAATACATAAAATTTTGGCCAAGCTTTACCTGTTTTCTGGTGTGGGGGCTTTGCCTGCAGAGCCCTCCCATCCACTGTGGATGAGAATAAGTCTACCAAGACATCATCTGCTTGAGGAGGTGTTGTAGACTGCTCTGCCTGGTTTTAGGAATTGTATCTGTATCCCTTGTGGCTAAGGGCAAGGGATGACCTTTGGAGTGCAAGCTGCAGGAGACAAAACCTGTCTCTGGTAGCAAACACTGCCTCAGTTTTCTCTCCCTGCCCCCAAAGCTTGGTCAGAAGTCAATGACGGGTAAGACCCCTCACAGTGGGGGACAACCTAAGCCAGACTCGATCACTTGGGAGGCCTTCATGGAAGGACTCAGGGGCTGCAACAAAGAGCAATGACTCTCGCCCCCAGGCTTTGACATGGCCAGAGTCCCCATGTTCTCTGGGAGAAGTGCTTCCTGGCTCTAATCCCCTTAAGCCTGAATACCTGATGGGAAAGGGTGCAGCTCCTTGCCTTGCTAGAGCTTGTCCTGGGGAAAAATCCAGCATCACAAAGACTTCCTGATAAACCTGTGAAATCTGCTCTGCTAAGAGTGCTTTCATTCACATTATGCTGAGCAAAATAAGCCAGGCAGTGAAAGACAAATACCATATGATATCACTGTTAACAGGAATCTAAACAACAAAACAAACAAGCAAGCAAAATGTAACCAAAGACACTGAAATGCAGAATGTGCTGACAGGGTCCAGAGGGGAGAGGGGAGAGGATCACAAGGGAAAGGGGAAGGACTCAAATGAACAAGTATAAAGGACACATGGTCAATAACTAAGGTGGGGGGCGGAAATGGGAGGGAGTGGGGAGCACAGGGGGGGGGCTGGGAATATAAGACAGAAAACTTGAACTAGAATTAAATAATTTTTTTTAAAAAAGACTGCTTTCATTCATATGTTAAGGGTCTGAGAGGAAGTGAGTGTATCTCCCAAAGTTTCTGCAGCTCTCGTCCTGACAGACACTGACTCAGACTCTGGAGCCCCCAGATACCTTTTTAAAGATTTTATTTATTTATCTTAGAGGGGAAGGTCTTAGAGGGGAAGGGAAGGAGAGAGAGAGAGAGAGAGAAATATCAATGTATGGTGGCCTCTTGTGCATCCCCCGCCAGGAACCAGGAACTGGCCTGCAACCCAGGCATGCGCCCTGACTGGGAATAGTGTTGTTCACAGGCCCGTGCTCAATCCACTGAGCCACACCAGCCAGGGCCCTCAGATACCTTTGAAATGTTATCTACTGTTTGATTCTTGCTGCCCTGTATTCCTGTGTATTACAACCCAATAAAAGGCTATGGAGGAAGGCTCTCAGGGCCTTTGTCTCCCCGGAGAAACTGGCCACAGCCCACTCCTCCTCCCCAAGCAGATCACATCATGTCTCAGCCATTATTCACTTTCTTCCATGGCACTTGGGGAGACTCGAGAGAGAAGTCACCCCCACGAGGAGGAATGTTGGCCCATCTCTCAAAGGAGAAGAACCAGGAGCCTGTTCCTCAATGGGTTTTTATTGGGTTTATTTGCACAGAAATACAGCACATCTAAGTAAAGCTCATCAATCATTGACAGGAAGTAATGATAAAACAATAAATAACATTCAAAGAACTTCGAGGGCTTATCTTGAGTCACGGTCAGATAGCTAATGGGCCATAAAACTTTGGGGGAATTCCTTCTATACTTGGACCCTTATCATTTAAATTGAGGGTATTAGCAAAATAGGTTTCATAGGATTTTATGCATTCTTTCTTAGGCCTGATCTCCCAGGTGAACTCGCAGCCCTGTGTGATCACAGAGGGTGTGTGCACAGACCTGACTCTGGAGAGCCAGGGTGCAACCCGAGAGGGACCACCATGCCTCTGACATCATGCATTAGGAGCTCTGTCTGGGGTTCTGGACCAGTGTCAGAGCTGCCCAGTGACTCTGCTGCTCCCCTGGTGAGAGCTTCCCCAGGACCTTCCTGCTTGGAGTCTCTGTGTGCACACCCTGGGGAGGCTGTGCTCCCTGATATTGCAAAGTCCTCTGTGAACTTGTGTTGGTTAAAAGCTACAATGGGACATGAAGAGAGGGTAGGACACAGTCCAGTTCTTGTGGACTCAGAAAACACCCCTCACATTAATTCTTATGGATTCTGAGAGATATAAGCTATAGAAAAGTCACATCCAGGAACCCACTTGGCCCACCCTCTCCAGAGCAGACTCACGGTTTTCCCAGCAATGCTGGGGCCTCTCCTTCATCCTCTCATGTCCCACAAAGGGGTTTCATGTCCTCAGGCCCTCAGTCTGCACACCTGTTCTTGCCTGACACCCTTCTCTATGACATCACAATTCAGGAACCTGAGTAAGTGCCAGACCAGCTCAATGCCTGGATTCCTCCCAGAACTCCATCTTCACACAGCACCTGCAGTGCCTTGTCTCAGGGACTCAGGGTGCCTCAGGTCCCTGGAAGAGATGGGGCAGCTGTGCTGTGACCCCTAGATTTGATTCCTTAACCTCAGACCAATTTCTTATGCTGCCCCAGGACTCCTTTCCTTCCCACCTTCTGTCACAGGATGGGTCATCCAGGCAAATGTGTGTCCATCCAGGGGCTTCCCAGCCCCTCCTTGAGTCCTCCTGTGAGCCCAGAGCTCAGCTCACACCAAAGACTGAGGGGGGTGGAGAGTGGCTTCACCCCTTGGGAGAGTTCTGGGACAAAGCACCTGCTGAGATCACACAAAGGTTCCTCCTCAGGGGACTCTGCCAGGCCACAGAGGACACAGATGCTCTGAGTCCCCAGCAGTGAGCACAGAGCCCAGGCTGCAAACCCAGGCCCGACTGAGTTTACAGTCCTCCCTGAGCAGCTGGGAAGGGACCACAGCAAAGTCCCACAGCACCCCCTGGTGTTGGCAGGACACACATCTCTATGTTCCCTAAAGGTCTTGGAGAGCAGCTGGTCTCTACAGCTCAGGAGGTCACTGACTGTACCCCCATATCTATGAGGGACTCCCCGACACTGTGATTCTAATCCACTGTGTATAGTCACAGCACAGTCCCGAGTTCCAGGATGGAGACCCCACCTTTGCCTCATTCCTGACTGCTGAGATACACATGCCTCTCAAATTCCAATGAGGCTATGGTTCTCAAAGTCCTGCACACCTCAGGACTTTCTGCAGTCCCCACACCTCCCTGACCCACTCCAGGTAACTACAAACCTATTCCCATCTACACAATTCTACTTCAGCATATTATTCCTCTTCACTTTATTGTATTCTTTGCATAATTACCAGTTATATTTCACATATACACACCTGATGAGGCTCCTCTCTGATGATAAATTTCTCATATATACTGTCTCTACAATAATTAAGCAGAAATATTTAGTATCTCATTCAAAGCATTTGGTGTCAGTTGGCACTGGGTCCTGTCTCCTTACTCCCATCTCTTGTCTGTAGCCTGTAAACAAGCACACTAAACTGAAACCTGGTGCCTAAACTGAAACTTGCCTCTGGACTCATTTGGGTTAAATACTTGTCCAACCCTCCCAACCCTCAATTCCTAGCACTGTCCTTACAAGAGACACAAGCAACCCTTCACCCTACTGCACATCCAGAAAGAGTATCAGCTTAGACCTACTGGAGCATGACTCCCGGACATCTGGCAAGGCAGGAGCAGTTCTGAAAGAGCTCACAGCAGGGCACCCCTGGATCTGCTGGTGTCATCACTGGCTCTGTTTGGACCCTGTACCTTCTGATGTAAGTCCCAGGAGGATGTGCTTTAGGAATCCAATTGGCCTGTTTTCCTGAGGGAGGTGGGATTGCAAGATGCCACGCTTGGGAAGAACCATAGTCTCAGCTGGTAGAGCTGGTCTTAAGCTATAAGGATGCTCACTGTTCTCTTCTTCCACTTCCCATTCTGGATGTTCTTCCCCTTTGCTTAGCACCTGGTCCAGATTTCTACCTAGTAATAGGTACCAGAAATTAGTTCCATATGCTCATGTGCTCCAAACCCATGTCCTTCTCAAGATGTGGGCTACTTTTTATTATATTTCTATTATGTTTCACTCTAGAATTTCTCTTCATGTATAATGGCTGTATAATATCACTAGTGTTCCCCTCAAATTAAAAGCCAATGTGAGAGGCTACAAGCATTTATTTGGGATAAAGGATAATTGCAGGCCTGGGACATAGTTTCATGCAGAAAGCCACAGTGTGTCCAATTACGGGAGGAAGGCAGTTAAACCACTGCCTTTACCCCAAAATTGCCTTCACCCCATATGGGGAGAGAACAATTACATGAAAGAGGAACATGTTTCTGTGGAAGTATCTTAATGAGCCTACAAAGAAATTTCTACAGTGAAAATAAGTGAAGTTGTTCTTTAAATAAACAAAGTGGAGTCAGTTCTAAAGAACATCTCAAATTGTGAGCCTTGTAGTCAGTCTGTCTGTTCTCCCCATAGCTTTGCAAACAGTTGTCTGGAACAGGCAGCTGCCTTGACCCAGAACAGAGTTTAGGCATTCCTGCCCTCAAGCACCACAGAGGCTGGAGAAGGAAGACAAGCAAGGACACTCCTCTGGGAAGGTGGCTCCAGCTCCATTTCCCAGTGTCTCTGCCTCCTCTGCTTCTTCACACCAGATTATGACGTGTGTCTTGGTTGTTAAATGCTGGCCAACCCACCTTCACACCAGACTGTCTGTGTGCACATGTGTCCTCATGGGAATGACCTTTCCTTTGCTGTCCTGTCCATTACCTGTGAAATTGTTGATTAGAAATGTGGTTCAAATTGCACCCCCTGGAGCCATGGAGAACAAATCTTCTGAGTCCACACTCGCTAGACCAGCCTCTGTGAGAAGGAGATGGGGGGACTAGGAGAAGCAGAGGGTGCACTGAGCCCAGTTTTTGTCTCACTTCCCCCCCTGCATGTGTCACTGTGGTGATGGTTGCTGTACCACAGAGTACAGTAGTACTCGGCCTCATCCTCAGGCTGGGCCCCTGACAGGGTCAGGGCAGCTTTGCCCCCGATGATGGAGCCTGAGAACCGGGCAGGGGTCCAGGAGTATTTACTGTTTGTATTATAAATCAGAGTCACTGGGACTTGGCCAGACTTCTGCTGGATCCAGTCACTGCTGGTGACTGCTCCAGTGCTGGAGCCACAGGTGAGAGTGACTGTCCCTCCTGGGGACACAGTCAATGAGAGCTCCTGAGTCACCACAGCCTGAGACCTGGACCCTGAAATCAAAAAGTACATGTGTCAGGAATGAAGAGTAAAGGCAGAGGGATCCCTCCAAAGGCTGGTCTCTGAAGTGTTCACAGACCTGGGCAGAGGGTGAAGAGGGGGAGCAGGAGGAGAGGAGTCCAGGCCATGGTGGACACTTTCCGAATGCCCTGGCCTCAGGCTGGTGCTGGTCTCTGGGTGTCCCTTTATCTCCTCCTCAGCTCCCTGGGTGAAGGGTGTGATTGGTGGGGCATTATGCAAATATGATCACAGAAGATCATCAAATTCTGGGTCCTCAGGACAGTTCTTAGCTTTCCTGTGAGCGGAACACAGTAGTTGGGTGAGCTTTCAGTCTGACCCTTGAGGGGAAGCACCTGCTGTCTGTCAGGTCTAACTCAGGCCATGAATGTGGGCACAGGGCCCTTTCCACTAGAGCATTTTGAGTTGTTTTCAGCCATGCACCTCGGAGAAGGCCCACAGCGCCCCCTGGTGATGTCCTCTGGGGAACATTCATGGTGGTGGGAACTGCAGAAGGATGGTGTCCTTTTTGAATGAATGAATAAATAAATAAACAAATAAATGAAAGAAGTTGACCTATTCCTGATTTCTTTCTCAGAGTTGTTTTTAACTTTACATATTGTGTTTCAGTTCTGTAATTCCCATTTGCTCTGTTTTCATGACTTCCATTTATATTCTGAGTTTTCTCCTTTTTCATTTGTACCAAGAATGTTCACTGTTGCCATTCAAATGGATTTCAGGGTCATTGCCAGACCAATATCTGTCACTGTGTTTCCTCATCGGAGTCATCTCAGTTTTTGTGTCAGGTTACTCTCTTTTCTCATCAAGTTTTTATTTTCTGGTTCTTAAAAATCAAGTGGGGTTTTTACTGGATCCTGGACTGTGGGAGGTCACAGGAGGAGCCCCTGAGTCCCATTTCCTCTGTCTTTCATTAGGCCACCCTCCTGCTGAGCTGCAGCACAGAAGGTCAGGGGATGGATGTTCAGCTCCCACTGGCACCAGCATAGGTAGAGCCCTGATTCCACTGCTCTGTGCTCTGACACCTTCCTTGGGACAGTGAGGCAGTGAACGTCACCTGCTGGTTCCCTTCAAGTGGAGTGAGAGACAAACCCACTGCTGGTCCCTGCTGACCTCAGGGAGAGAAGCACAGGGCTGAGGGGAGCTTCTGTGCTCAGTGCAGGTGGGCACTCACTCCTCACTGGACTCTTTGGCCTCACTGACTCCAGGGAGGGGAGGGGACACCTGCAGTTCTAACTCTTCTCCCCCTACAGCACCCTGCACCCCTTATTCAGTGCTATTAATGCAGGTGGGGTTCAAGGCTGTGCTCTCAATGGTCCCCACACTCACCATCAGGGAACACATGGGAGCAGACTAGCCCTGCCTTGTGCCATTTCACTCAGTCTCATTGCTGAGTGATGAAGTACAAGTTCAGCTCACCCTTAAATGGCTGGAATCATGGGTGAGGATGTTTGTCCGGTTAGAGTAACCAGGAAACACGGTCTCACAAGTATGTTGGGAAAGTTTCTTTCTCCTCTGTTTTCTTTCAAGCTGTGTGTTCAGTATTATTTCCCCATTAAATCGTTTACTATAATTAACAAAAAAGTTTACCCAAGGCCAGATCTGCGTTTTTCAGCTTTAAAACTATAGTGATAAAGAACTTAAAAAGCTGTCATGGCAAACGCAAAAGTAAACAGAATTCATATCTCATTTTATCAGACACCAAACTAGAAAAACAGGGCATATTTTCACTCACTTGTAATTTTACATCCAATATTGATATAATTGCAGATTCAAAATAAAGTTCAAGGAGTTCATCACCACCGAGCCCTTATTATGTGAAATGTTAAAGGGACTTATCTAAGAAAAAGAAAATAAAAAGTATGAACAGTGAAAGGACAGCAAACTCACAGTTATTAAAAACCACACCTCAAACAAAAGCAAACTAAGAGGACAGCTAGATTGGGAGTGAAACCATAGAAATGGAGATCACATGGAGGGTTAGCAACAGGGGAGTGGGAGGAGGAGAAGGGGGAAGAAGGTACAGAGAATAAGTAGCATACACAGTAGGTTGAAAATAGACAGGGGGAGGGCAAAAATAGTATGGGAAATACAAAATGTAAAGAACTTGTGACGCATGGACATAAACGAAAGGGGGGAATGGTGGGGGAGGGGTGTGCAGGGTGGAGGGGAATGGAGGGGGGAATAGGACAACTGTAATGGCATAATCAATAAAATATATTTTAAAAAATAAAAATAAAGAGAACTTCAGAAAAGAACAAAATAAACTGCACATTATTTATAGATAAAGTAGTTCAGTGATTTCCATTAAGGTAATGTGTTCTGAAACATAAAAAGGAGAAGCTGTTCAAAACTAATTCTAAATATTATGCGAATTGTTTCTCCATTGTAGCCATGACAGATAACATAGTATTTCCTAATACTCAGATGTTTTGGGGTTCCTGCCTGGGAGCAGATGTGGGAGCCCTGTTTTTGTTGTCATGCCACCAGGAACTCCAAAACCAAATTTAGAGTGATTCTGTTTGCATTAGGAAACCACATAGAAAATGGGACATTTATCTTGAGCCCATAAAGATAGACAAGGGTGAGACCATGAGGTCTCTGGGTTGACAGCACAAGTGATAACAGAAACCAAAGCCCAAACGAGTGTTGGTGACAGTTGGGGACAGGACAGTGATGGGTCACTAGAGAGGGGAGGGCGGATGTTTACTTCATGTCCATGTGGCATGGGAGCTCTTTGTGGCCGGGGGGTTAGTAAGTCCTGTGACAGTGCTGATCAGCCTCCTCATCAGGGTGGTCATCACAGGGGGTCAAAGAGGCCGTGAGCGCCAAGTAGGACCTGGTGAAAGGATGACTGTCAGGGCCCTTTGTCCCAGGTACCAAATCCCAGGTGATATGACCTGAGATTTTGGGACCATTACCATGGCAAAGCTCAATGTGTTTGTCGACATATGTTCAGGAGAAGGTCACCTCAGATCTGGGCTCATCGAGAGCCCCACAGGGGGTGTGACACAGGAACAGCATGGGGAGCAGGCACTCCTGCTGCCCCACAGCCCAGCCCCCACCCCTCATTGTTGACACATTCCAGTGGGGTAGGAGAGGACAGGGGACGCAGTCAGTGCCTGTGGGCTCAGGAAACCCCACTCACAAGTGTCCCCATGGTCCTGAGTGGTGGCAGCTGTGAGGGCATCTCATCCATGGACCCACTTCACCCACGTGCCTGGAGCAGGCTCAGCATTTCCCCAGCAATAGCGGAGTGTCCTCACCCTATTGCGACCCAAACAGCCATCTCTGGGCTACAGGTCACTAATGGCCCCCCTTTTTTTAAAAAAAAAAAAACATTTTAGTTTTCACAGGCCCAGTGAAATTTCAGGCCTTTAATTTTTTTTATATAAATTTTATTTATCTTTAGAGGGGAAGGAGAGAGGGAGAGAGACATCAATGTATGGTTGCCTTTCATGCGTCCCCTGCTGGGAGTTGGCCTGCAGGGAACTGGCCTGCAACCCAGGCATGTGCCCTGACTGGGAATCGAACCACGATCCTCTGGTTCGCAGGCCTGTGCTCAATCCACTGAGCTACGCCAGCCAGGGCTCTAATGGCCCCTTTGATAACTGTGTTCACCTGATTTAGCTGAAGGCATAGGGACCCAGAAGAGGTTCCAGGCCAGTTCTGTACATGGAATTCCTCCTGGGCCTGAGTCTGCACCAAGGATCTCACTTCCTAGCACCTCATCAGTGCTACACAATGGTTTTCAGCCAGCCTTGCCCACAGGAGCCTGGGAGGAAGGTGAAGGTCACTGCTCTGCCCTACAGAACAGCAGAGTCCCTGGGAAGGTCCCCAGGCTCTAGGGAAAAAAGAGCTCTCTCCTTATTTCAAGAGAAAAACAGCAATGTCATGTGCTCTGGTTATATTACACTTGGGAAACTGGTAATATTTCAGTGACATAATGAATAATCTATTCTGCATTGGTTCTGTTTTCCTGAGACTCAGAAACCTGGACTAAAACATTGAGACTAGACCCACTGTACACCAGGAGATACGTTCAATTAAAGTTTGGAAATAGAGGAGCTATTTTTAAATGTTCATTTGCTGTGAAACAAAATCTATTAGGCTGAGGTTTTTGTCCCACTCCCCCATCTCTGTGAGTCACTGTGAGGAGCACCACTGTACCAGATCGCACAGTAATAGTCAGCCTCGTCCTCAGGCTGCAGCCCAGAGATGAGCAGGAGTCCTGCATTGGCCGTGGTGTCTTTGGATCCAGAGAAGCGGTTGGTGACCCTGGAACCCTGGTGCTTGTTTGAGTCTGTGTAATAGTACAGCACATACTGGGGAGAGCTCCCTGACTTCTGCTGGTACCAGGCTGTAACATAGCTACCAACACTGATGTCACTTCTTAGGGTGCAGGTGAGTCTGGCTATTGCTCCCGGAGATGCAGAGAGGGAGGGTGGCTGAGTCAGCACAGGCTGGGAGAGGGAACCTGCAGACACAAATACTCATAGGCAAACAGGCATGAACCCATGTGAAGGTTTCTGGTTTCTGAATAAAGTTTACAAATGACCTGTGCCCCTGAGCCTGCCCCTACCTGTGGAGTGAGAGAGGAGAAGAGGAGTCCAGGCCATGGTGCCCACACTCCCTGAGCCCACTGTGGGGCTGGGCTGCCCAGGCCTCCTTTCCTCCCCACCCTCTGCCAGGGGAGGGGCTGTCTATGCATATGTGTGCCCATCCAGGGGCTGCCCAGCCCCTCCCTGAGTCCTAGTGCTGGAGCTCAGCTTACACCCCAGACAGTGGGGATAGAGGTTGGGTTTCACCCTTTAGGAGAACCCTGGTGGGAAGCCTTGGCAAATGTAAGTATCTCTGATAACAGGTCAAGTAATAAGATCATAGACAGGGATAGTGAGTTAACAAATAACATCATGGATAATCTTGAAATTATCCAAACTACACGACTTTTCAGAGAGTGCCTGCTCTCATCATCTCACATCAACTACCTTCAATAAGATCCTCCTGTTTAATCTTCTCCTCTGTACCCTTATCCTAGGAAAATTCTGGAAAAACCCTTGAGGTTCTTTTTGTTCTGGATCCAGGAATGTCCTTCATCTCAAAAATGGCCAGCTTCCATCATAGTGTCCCAAGTCCCTGTCCTTCCAAGCCTGCAGGGAGTGCTCCTGACCTTGGGGTGGGGATAGATAACCTTCCCTCCTCCTGACACCTCAGCCATGCTCACCCCTCCGGGTTCCTGCACCAGGTGAGGCAACAGGAACCTGTGTCTCCTTCTGACCCAGGAATATCACACACTGAACCATGACCTCAGTAGCTGCAGGATCCTGGGGGCTGCCCAGCCCTGGGTTCACATGGACTGATGCAGGTTCCCAGGGGCTCTGAGCGGGTTCACACACTGCTCTGGGTGTGGAGGAGCCGCCCTGCTGAACACATCCTGTGATGCCTCCTCAGTATGTGTGTTTTCTATAGAGTAATGTTCCAAATACCACACTCAGTGCTGAAGTATAAGGAGATGTTCTATCAGCCATCAGAAGGTGTATGATTATATTCATGATCACATCTGGTTTGTGTTTAGATTACATTCACTCTGTGTTTGATCACTTCCAGGCTGAAAATAATAATTCCTTTAAGGAATGTAGAAAGAGGAGAAGGAAGAAGAGAATGAAGTGTATCTGGAAAGATGGTCAGAGTCTGGCCAGGATGAGCTCCCACACTGGTCCGAGGCCCGGACCCTGGTACCTGCTAAGTCACATCACCTAGGCCTCTGCCCACATTAGGCAGCTTTCTGCTCCCTCCACATCTTCTCCTGGACGGTTCTCTGCTGCGAGCAGATGATGTTACCCCTGAGGACTGACTTGACTTGAAGCATGTTTGAGAGATTCCTTAGATCCTCAGATTTCAGAAAGGCTTCCCCCTCTCAGGACTGGGGACAGAAGTGACAGCAGAGTCACAACCACAGGCAGGGCCAGGAGCAGGTGGCAGGTCTGTCTGCTTCACACGGACCTTGAGCAGGAGCAGGAGGAGCTTCCCAACTGGAAGGTTGGGACTGGACGTGCTCCCTGCCTCTTACTGCATCTGCCTGGATGCTGGATGGCAGCAAAGCCCCATGTCACCCAGCACCCCACTGAGTCCCAGCTGGCTTCTGCAATTCCAAAATTAAAGAGGTGATTTAGCAGATTTTTACTCTAGAGAAAGAGCTACTCATGCATGACCAGTAAGCCATGGCCCTGACTGAGACATCATCAGGACGAAAGCCGTCTTTACAATGAAACAAATGAAACAAAACAAATCAACAAGAACTCCCTCACACAGACTGTCATGTACAGTGTCACATATTCGATATTGATGGTGTGACTCTATGGCTATATTATAAAATACAATGAAATACACTGTATGGGGTGGATAAGTGTATGTGGATTTTATCTGAATAACACTCTTAAAATATGAATGGTTTGATATTCTGTTATTAAGCAGGAGGATGGCTTATTGAAAATAAGCTGAACATTTTTATTAGACTCTCTAGAATGCCGACAACATGGATTTGCAGATTACACCCATTCCACCTATTAGGAAGTTCAGCCATATCCATACCTTGAAACCAGTGAGGTAAAGTTGGGATTATTTATTTTAAATCACTGTGTTATTAGATGAGGGGCTTGCTAGGTGAGGCAGAGCTGAGAGAGGAATTCTGTTCACATGCAAACCTTTCCTGGCTCCACCTGGGGAACTAAGTGCACCAGACAGGACCCTGTGCAGGAGAGGCATCCAGGCCACGATTCACACAGTCCCTGCTGCCGTCTCTGGGACTGTGTGACCAGGCCTCTATTACCTTGACCTCACCACGGAGGAGATACCTATGCAGATGTGTCCCCACCCTCGCTTGACCCCAATGAACTCACGGGGTCTGGGTCCTATAGACAAGCCAGGCTGGCAGTCAGTGCGGCCTCTGTCCCTCTGATTTCCCTTCTGGGCAGCAGCCCTGGAGAGGGACATGCAGCCGGACATGCAGCCGGACACCACCCAGAGGACAGAGCTATGGGGTCTGCCTCCAAGAGCTCTGGTCCCACCCCTGCCGCCCAGTCCACCCCATAGTCCCTGGGGAGCACACTTCTTGGCTCCCCCAAAATCTGCCATGATGTCCCCTGTAAACTACATGCAGATTTTCTGTCCCCTGCACAGCCCTGCCTTTCTACTGTCACCTTGTCAGGGGGACATCCCACACGCTGATCAAGAAGTCTGTGCACCAGACCCTGGGAGCAGCCCGCTATCACCACTTACAACAGAATCTGTTTCTCAAGGGCTTGTGGCTTGAAAAAAAAACTCTCCGGGATCAATGACACGTGAATATAAAAGTGCCACAGAGTGGAAGATGATGACCTTAGAAACCCTCACTGTTTGGGATGTTCAAGGAAATTTAAAATTTTAACCATACAAAAAGTGCAATAGTATAAAAACATTCACATACCTATTATCAGTATCAAATGACTATTCATAATTATCTAACTGTGCTTAATTTTTTGTTATACAAATGTTTGTCTTATTAGTACCTGCTTGAACTTGGAACAGAGCCCAGACAGTTCCAGGACAAGGAAGTCTTCTCCAGTGGGACGCCCATGGGGGTTAGAGGGCGTTTCCCAGGAGCCACAGCAAAGGCAAGGCCTCATTCAGCAATGCTGACCTCGGCATCACACCATGCGTTCCGCGCACGTGGGTCACCTACATGCACAGTCAGGCTGTGCCTGGGGAAAATTTCTTACTCAGTGATTCACCGAGGAGCCCCAGCTCTGTGGTAGGCAGGGACGTGCAGGGACAGTATGGGAGTGACCCCTGTGACAGATGCCATTACATGACGTGCTGTACCAACAGCATCAGGCTCCCAAAAGCTGGAGGAAAGATGACAGAAACGTTAACCACTCCACTGTGGTTGGACCCAGATGATCACATGGAGTGACCACCCACTCAGGGGCACAGACAGAGGAGGGTTTGGTCTCACTCCCCACCACCCTGGAGTTGGGTGCAACCTGAGACCCTTGCCCAACTGGCACAGAAATAATCAGCCTGGCTTTCAGACTGGAGCCCAGAGATGGTCAGGGAGGCCCTGGAGCTGAACCAGAGCCAGAGAACCGAGCTGGGATCCCTGAGGGCCAACCAGTGCTACCATAGATGACAAGTTTGGGGACAGCCCCAGGGACCTGCTGGCACCAGTTTGTACCACCATGTCTGACATTGTTGCTGTTTCCAGTGCAGGTGATGCTGACAGTCTGACCCGGAGACCCCGACACTGAGGCTTCCTGGGTCAGCCCAGACTGGGCCCCAGAATAAAGGAAAGAAAGGCACAGGATGGGGAGTCTGGGGTTCCAGCAATACAGCCAGGGCCCCTGGGGAGACCCTGTGTCCTCCCAGGACCACGTTCCCAGACTCTCAGGACCCAGGCTCCTGTGTAGTAAGGAGGACCAGGACGACAGTGGTCTGGGCCATGTTGGAGAAGCTACAGGGCTCTGTCTTCTGAGGCCCTCTGCTCCCAAGCAGCATCTGGGGTCTCTTTTATCCCTCCCAAGAGATAAACATCTCTTTTATGAGATAAATGTTTCATGAAACAAATGTTTCTCCATGCACATTTGTCTGTCTCGCTGATGGCTCTGCCCTATATGGGACCATAAGTCTGTCTCTTTGCTGGGAGTTGGCCCCATGAGGGGGGATGTCTTTTACAAATTTAGTATGGGACTCCCAAGGGACCCCAGGGAACACCTGGCATCTGGAACCAGACCACAGATGGCTGAAGAGCAGACCCTGTCCAAACCTGTGTTACAGCACCCCCTGCTGACCCATGCAGGGATCCCTCCATGTGAAGGAGACTCCAGGAGTCCCCAGAGAAGACTCAACCTCCTCCCTGTTCCCAGCTGTAAGATTAGGAAATGATGGGGCCCACTTGAGGCAGACTGTGTGGGGAGAGACATTATCAAACTGGGCAAGAGAGGGGAAGGTTTCTGTTCTTCATGGATTATGAGGGAGCTCCTGAAGCTGCCAGCGCACGAAAGACTGTGGATTCTCCAGAGTCCAGGCACTGAGGGGCAGCAAACCAGGGATACAAGACACTGGGATGGCCCCCCCGTCCCCGGGCCAGAGAGTATCATCCCAGTGAGCAGCTCAGTGCATGGGATATCCGATGTCTTACTGCCTAAGTCCACTGGCTTCCTCAACCACTTTAGGAAACTTCTTTAAAACTCTTAACACAGTTTCTGGGAAGGGGAGCGGGGAATCAGTGCTCTGAGAGTAAAGCTGAGGAACTTGTCACACTCATGCCTTTCCCCTTCTCCATGCTTGCAATCCGGGCCAAGGCGGTGGAGGCGGTGGAGGTGGGTGATCTCTCCTGCCTCCTCAGCAGCCGCCTTTTTATGGACTATGGCCCAGGATTGACTAGAACAGAACAGAACCTTCCACAGAACCTGCCCATGGGCATTGCTGGGTGTCTGTACTTCACAATATGTGAGGCCTGCTGGACAGGGTAAGTGTAAACTCTCAGACAAGCAAGGAGGCATTTGCACAGTTTACTGTGTCATTTATCACACGGAGTCACTTTCCGGAGACATTGCTGAGAGATCGTATGTTCTGGGTCAACCTGGACTCAGGCATCAGTGGAAGATGAAGTCAAGAGCTGGTTTCGTCATCACTGGTAGGATAACCCAAGGACCTCTTTTCGTTGCTCCTCTCAGCTGACTGAAACGGCCAGCTCAGTGAGGTGGAGGACGGCATAATAAGCAGGACCCAAAACCAACAGACGCAGTTGTTGGGCGGGCATTAGGGTCCCTACTTAGTGCTGCATTTGCAATAAACCGTCCTGTCCCTCAGGAAGTGTTAGAAAACTCTTTCAGTGAAATTCACACAGAAGCAGTAAATAAGAATATTGTAAATCTTATATGAACGTCTAGTTCTTCCTGCCCACTAAGTAACAGAGAAACTCAACATGAACCTCACTTACATGGTTTCATCATGTTCCAGTTTATTCAAAGCAACAGCCGTCTCCCTTACAATAAAACTGCCCACTCTTCCTGCCCATTCCTCCAGTCAAAGCTGGAAATCTGGACACTGAGAACATGGCATCTGGAAGACACAACAGCCTTCTTCTTCCTCACAGCGGCAGGATCCACTGTGATCTTTTGTCGCAGACAGGATGTCCTGCAAGACAATGAGCAATCTGAGGGCCAGGTCCCTCTCTGCACAGATTCCCACACACTGCTCTGTCTCCTTTCAAAAAGGCTTCTCCAGGCACTGTCCATGGGGTCCAAGGCCCTTCACAAGGCCACAGGAAGCCTCTTGAGCCTTCTCCACTTCCCCTTTGTCCACCCCTGATGGAAGTGACACGAGAGCTCAGTGCACAGTCAGGGGACCCCAGAAAGTGTCAGCCCTGTCCACTGCTGTCTTTCTTCCCGCTCAGGTCAGCATCCTGCTCTCCTCATCCACACCCTCTTCCTTCTGGTTTGCCATGGGTGGGACCTGTGTCACCAGTACAGGGAGGGGATGGCACCAACCCTGAGCAACTCAGAGGGACGGCACTGAAACAGGCCATTATTCGAAAGAGCCATGTTTGATCCAGTTTTGTTCACTTGTTTTTCCAAATCACAGGCAAGCTCTCTTTGAAATCCTCTCCATTTATGAGTGAGTTTGGGGGATTGCAGTCAAGATGGATGAAACTCACCGTGTCCTCTTGGAGGGACCACAGGGGACCCCACTCCTAGGGCCTTAGACAGACCTGTAAGGGGGAGACCCTACCCAGACCAGAGGGGACATAGCTACCGAGTCTCCATCATCAGACAGAGGCACTAAAGCTCCAGTTTAGGGCACTTTGGTGGATTATAGGGAAAGGGCACCCACTGTCAGACCTTGGGGAGCCCACAGTGCCCCCTGCTGCCCATTGGTCAAACTTCATCTGCAGGGGGGAGATGATGCTGGGAACACTGGCCTGAGGCTTGGTAACTGTTCAGTCCACAAACATCCATGGACCACTCTCTGTGCTGTGAGGCAACGCAGTGATAAAACTGTCCAGTTTTGTGAGAGCAAATGCTTTCCAAACTGAATAATTATTTTAAAATCTACCACACAGTTAATATTAAAGTTTAGACAGGTTTTTAAGTTACACTGTGAAAAAGGTAAAACTCCGTCGTGATTGATTAAGTAATGCTCCAAAGCAGAAGAGCTGAAGAGTGTGAGAAATAATATCAAGAGAGCATTAGTGATCTCTTGGGCAGTATTAAAAAATAAATTTTCCCAAATGCTTTTTCTCCTTCATGAACTCCACTGTATACTGACTGCAAGCACCTGCTCCATGAAGGGGGGCAGCTAAAGGGCTTCGTGTCTAGCTCTGTGTGTAGGAAGGAAGGTCGAAGATTAGGGGGGTCCGTGTCGTCACCATGATGAATGAGGACTCCTTGTGATGCTTGGTGAGTAAGATGAGTCTGACTAGAGGAGCGGCAGCTCAAACTCACTGTGGGCTGGAGCGTTTGGAGCTAACTTTCCCCCATAATCATAGGCAGAGAGCGGGAGAGGAAGCCCAGGCTTTCAGGAGTCACACTGGAGACATGGACACATCCTGGAAAAGACCGAAAGGGGCACATGGTGACAAACCACTGGCCGGGAGGAAGGGGCCATAGAGCTCCTTCCCGTGGTGCTGACCATTTCTACCCTCTCTCCTTTCTTCCGCCTATAGTGGCTCAGCCTTCCTGAGTTAGGAGGAGGTTTCAGTCACACTTTCCTGTGGGCTCACATCACTGTGTGAGTGTAAACTCCTGCCCAGATGCAGAGCACACTAAGACTATCTCAGGCTGGGCCCCCGGGATGGTGAGGCCGCTTTGTTCCCAGAGATAGATCCAGAGAAGCGCTCAGGGACCCCAGAGCGGCGGCCATTTGTCCCATAGATGAGGGTGCGGGGAGCCTGGCCTGCAGTCTGCTGGAACCAGCTGGGGTTGTTACCACTGGAGACTGACCCAGAGCTAAGGCCACAGGTGAGTGTGACTGTCCCTCCTGGACACACTGAGAGGGATGGCTCCTGGGTCACCAAATTCCCAGAACTGGCTCCTAAAAGAAACAGGAGAAAGGAACGTATTGTTAAGGGAGAAAACGGCCACGGAGACAACACTTTTACGTGTCCCCCGGGACACAGAGTGCTTTCTACTGACCTAATCCAGAGGCAAGGAGCCAGAGCGGGAGCACCGTCCAGACCATGGTGGGGACGCTCACAGGGCACAGGCTTTCACCTCCTGGGCTGGAGTGTGGGGTCTTAGGGTCTTTTTATACATCCCAGACCCACTAGGAAGATCAGGGCCTTTATGCAAATCAGCTTCCCCTTACTGCCCCAATGTCACTGTCATGTCCCCTGGGGGAAATCTGGAAAGAGGCAGAGTCAGGGATCCCACACAAGCAAATCACTCCACTGACAGAGGGAGGGTGAGGTCTGTACCAACCGCTCCCTTAAGTCCCTGGTTGCCCCAGCCCCACCTTTCTTCTCTGGACAACATGAGTGCTGAGTGAGAAGCTGGCTGAGGTCTCTCACTTCAGACCAGTAGGCTAGATGTTCTCAGACTTAACCTTATCCTTTCCAACACTGTCTGGCCTCTTCCAGGAAATGCCTTCTTGCCCTCCTGGTGAGTCTTAACGGGTCTCCTCCCCCCAGCGCCCAGCCCATGAGTAAATCACATGGCTCTGGGGTTTGGAAGAGACGAGGGTCTTCCACGGACCCTGTCCTGTCAACTGTGTTCAGTAGCAGGCTGGGTGTGCCAACTCTCCTTCAATTGAAGCAGCTTAAATTATGTGGCCTCGATTCAACACCGCTGCAGGTTTAGAGGAAAAATTAACAATATTCCCATTAAAATATGGGAATCATTCCAACACCAGGTAGAGCAACTTAGAAGAAAAACTTCCTAATGGTCAAAAAACAAAACAAAGCGTGAACACCATGTCTGTAATAGTGGGGGGGGGGGACTGCACGGAACATGTTAATAACCCACACTTCGTCACTCATTTCACACACACACACACACACACACACATGCACAGAGACTCACGGAGCTCCAGACACTGTGCAGGATGACCATTTTAGCACAGACGGACCTGGGATACTGGGCTTAGGAGAGAAGGGGGTAGAAACAATAGGACAACACTCAGGGTGCACCCGGATGCCAGAAGTACCAGCCGTGCAAATGTTCCCCAACGGGTATCCTTCACTTCCCCCTAGTGAAACTCCTCATCCAGTGAGTGAGGAGGGTGAGGAGGGGAGGCATCTGGACCATGATGGGAAAGGCCCAGCGCTCTGCCTGCTCAGGCACAGTTGCTGGTACTGAGACTCTCCCGTCTCCAAGAGTCTCTCATCCTGTGTCCAGACAGTCAGAGGCCGCACTTCTCCATGCAGATTTGCCTGCTCGGTGACTGTCCACCTGCCCCTGTCTGGACGTCAGGCTGGAACGACAACAGCAGGAAGGGGAAAGACGACACAGGAAGCGAGGGAGTGAGTCAGAGATCAGTGTCCCTGTGGCTCAAGGGACCCCACGTGCTGCAAATTCACGCACAGTAAGGACGCTGCTGGCCAAAGTGCACAGAACCCAGCTGAGTATCTGACCCAGGACCAGGGATCTTGGGACCAAGCGAGCGCCCTCCCTGTTGGCCTCAGAGTCCACCTCCTGCAGCCCTTGTGGCACCGCCCAGTTCTCCAGGAAGGAGGGACATGAATGTGCAGGTCAGTGCTGCTGATGTCACTGTGCAGAGCAGAAGAAGGAGACACCCTGTGTGTGACGTTAGCCTGAGACACCGATTAATCCACGGCACTGGTGACCCCCAGAGTGCCCCATATGGGAGACAGTGCAGGGAGCTTTGTCACTGGGTATTTCAGGGCTCCCTGTGGTGTGAGTTAGCCTTTGCCTGGGTTCATTACCAGTCTGTGCCAGTCTGGACCCTGGTTTAGGGTGGAGACTCCCTGGCTTGCTCATGTAGGGCAGTAACTGTGCTAGAGTCCCTTTCACAAGCTGACCGACTCTGTTGCTGTTACTCACATTGTGAAGAGGCCCCTTTGCAGGTCCCAGGCTCTCACCGCACATGCTGGGCTCGGAGGCCCATTGATCCCACAGAACCCAGTGTGCTCAGGGAACATGCCCTCTGCTCCTGCGTGCTGCGCTGGGCTCTCATTTGTCCTCTCCGTCAGCCTGCTGGCTTCCCTTTTACTTCTGATTCTCATCTAATAAGCCATTTTGGTCTCCTTCACTTTTTCTCAGTACAAAGGTTTACATGTAAAAGTGGTCCGACATTCTTCCAATCACAGAATTGGAGAAGGTAGAGCATTGGAAGTCAGGATGCTGAGCTGGTCTCAGAGCCTTTCTGCAATGGGAGGCTGTGCCCAGCCAGGGGATGCAGTGGCTCTGCACAGCTCTGATCTCAGGTCACAGGGAAAAGCACTTTCTCTAGGGCTTTAGCGTTCAGACAACCATCAGTAAAGCCCAGGTTGGTACCATAGGCCTCACAAAGGCGTGGGCTGAGGGCCTCCTGGTTCTCCCGGGTCACATACACTGCACAGCGGTCCTGCTCACCCCAACCAGCAGCTGACGGGGAATTTTGCTCCAGAAAACAAAAGAATTCTGAGTGTGCTATGACATCCACGTCTTCCAAAGGAGATATTTTCACTCGCCCCATAAAGACAGAGTGGAGAGCATAAAGCGCTCTGGTTTTGGTAGCAGAATCCAGAAGCTGAGTGGGCTTTCGTAACAGGAAAGAAAGGGGTCGGGCAGAGGAGTGGATCATGTTTTATCATCTCTCGTCTGAACGAGAGCTTTCTGTGGTGCTGGGATGTCATGCTTGGCTTGTCCTCAGGATGGAGCCCAGAGGTGGTTAAAGGGGTTCCATTAGCAAACCATGACTCAAAGAATCAGGACCAAACCTTCCAGCTTGAACTCAATGCTCTCCTCTCCAAAACTGAGTATTAGTTTGCATTGATCGTGTGCTCTATCGTGAACTCTACATTTGACATCTAGTTGACCAATGACTGTCTGACATGTGTGTAAGAAAGTGTTGTCTGGTGTTGACATGCTCCCCCATATTCTGCAGTAGATTTGTTTCTGAAGGTTGTCCTCTGTGCTCTGAATGTTTGCCACCCACTTGCTCCCTGTGGCTTCTTTACTCTGTACTTGGAGGTCCCTCATGTTCCAATCATGTTCTGTGGTGATGAGCCTCGGACCTGGGTCCATGGTGATGGGTCTGTATTAGTCCTATGAGTGTTGACCTGGTTCTGGGGACTGGTGTGGTGGGGATGGTGTTTGGTCCTACAAGGATTGACCTGGTGGTGAGATGGGCTGGGATCCTGGGTTCACAAGAGCTAGTTTGGAAGATGGGGTCATGGACCCCAAGCTGGTGATGGATGGAGAGGGAGCCTGTACCCATGTGAGTCTGCTGGGGGTTAGGTCAATAGTGCCAGCCTAGAATTGCCACCAGGGGAGGCTAGGCCTATGGGAGCCAGCTGGGGAGCATTGTCCATGAGGGTCAGCTTGTTGCTGGAGTGAGCTGTTGTATTAGATGCATGGAAGCCTCTGGGAGCCAAGTGCTATGATAATGGGCCTGGTTCTGGAGCAGGTGAGAACCTCAGTCTCAGGAGGCCCATCTCACACCTGGGTCCACGCAGCCAGCATGGCACTGTGGCCAGATATGGATGGAGGTCTGCAGCCTAAATTGTGGTGGCCTGTCTCCCATGCAGCTGACCTGGTGTGGGTCCAGACCTAAGGTTTACAAACCCACGTGTAACCTGGGCCTTGGAGACAGGTCAAAATTCTGGGAACACGACAGTTGCCTGCAGCCAGGCCTGCAGGAACACAGGAGTTGGCCTGGGGTCCATGTGGGCTGCTGCCGGGGTCCCCAGTGACGTCAAGGGGCTCACAATACTGCACCAACTCAGGAGGTGGTGTCTCTTTTAGAGCTGTACTGCCCTGGCTTCAGACAGGATGACAGGTGTTGTGAAACTATCTTTCCTGTGCTTCTCAGTGTGTCTTGTCTCACATCTATGCTCCACAATGGTGCTCTTCACTCACCTGGAAACTTGAGCTACTAAGAAGGCTTCTTCCCACAAGAACAGACATGCCAATTGCTGTGTTTGGGAGGAGATGAGCCCCACAAACTCTTCCTCCTCGACCTTGCCTATGCCAGCCTCCTTCCCAGATACACTTTCAGTGCAGTAGGAGCCCGGGATAATCTCACAGAGATTGCAGACCCGAGTGGTCGTGAAGCAGCACAGCGACTTTTGAGACTCCTGCCTCCCCCACCCTCCTGGATTCTCTTCACCTCAGGCCGCAGGTCCACTGATCTCGGTGCTCGCCTGCCTCTGGGCCCCTGACATCCCTCCCTGAGAGTCTCTCATCTCTATACTTTTTCTTCTTCAAGCCACTGTGGCTGCCATTGTTACACCTGCCACACAATTTGGTCACAACTGCCTAAGACTCACCTCATGGGGAGTCTGAGTAAAAGCCGTGTGTGGTTGAGTTAGTGTCCTGATGTGCTTAGGAAACAAACGTCCTGAGGAGGAGAAACGGTGGCATGCATTGACAGGTGAAGCCACTGCTCTCTTCTTTTTGGTATCAAGACTGACCTTATGCGGGGCCCCAGGAATTCTGGATGAGGAAACTGTATCAAGAGCTTCTATATGCGCCCTGGCTGGTGTGGCTCAGTGGATTGAGCACGGGCCTGCAAACCACATGATCGCGGTTCGATTCCCAGTCAGGGCACATGCCTGAGTTGCGGGCCAGTTCCCGGCAGGGGACTCATGAGGGGCAACCATACATCAATGTTCCTCTTCTTCTCTCCTTCCCTTCCCCTCTAAAGATAAATAAATAAAATCTTTAAAAAAAAGAGCTTCTATATGCAAACACTCCAAGTTTGGCTGGGTGCATTTTTAGAAAGAAGCAGTAATTGTACTGTTGTGTTAAAGAGATTCCCTCAGGTGGTGGGAGGGGTGGGCAACTACAGTTTGGAGATTCCAGTGGGAATGAGATTGTGAAGGGATTTGGTGCCACTCTGCTTTCTATTTCTTCTCCCTACAGAAAGAGCCCTGGGGGATGGAAATTTCAGCGAGAACTTGGGAGGTTTTCTCCTGAAATCCTAACATGGAGATGGAGTTAAGACCTGAAGAGCCAGAGGGAGAGAGGAGGAGGGGGAGGGAGCAGCAGGAAAGGAGCGCAGGGAGGGCGCCATGCAGGGCCTGCTCAGTGCTCATCTGCCCTGGCTGTGACCACCTTTACTGTTGGCTGGTTCACTCACAGAGAAAACTGTCTATAACCGGAGTGAGTATTAATATATCACCATGGGCTTATCATTCCTAACACAAGACTCAGACTTCATGGCATGAGATTTATGATGAACATGATTGCCCTGATTATTATTGGTCACTGCTGACAATAGTCTTAACTAATCACTGTTACCCAGCTGATGGGCATTTGAGCCCTGTTCCATCACCTGAGGCTATTGCTGGGACACTCTGAGTGGACTCAGGTAACAGGCATCATAGTGGTTACTTTTCCCACTTCAGGGTCATTTCTGACCACAAAGGGACCTCCCCTGCAGGTGTCATCAGAGAGCCGTCACAGTAAATGGGGCTCAGAGCCAAGGGCTCTGGACCCAGAGGTTTTATTCTCACTTCCTCCTCATCTGAGCCACTGTGAGTAACTGTAGCTGCTTCCACTGCCATGATCTGTACCACAGTAATAGTCAGCCTCGTCCTTAGGCTGCAGCCCAGAGATGAACAGGAGCCCTGCATTGGCAGAGGTGTCTTTGGATCCAGAGAAGCGGCTGGGGACCCCGGAGCCCTGGTGCTTGTCTGAGTCTGTGTGGTAGTTCAGCAGATACCGGGGAGAGCTCCCTGGGTTCTGTTGGAACCAGTATATCCTGTATCTACCAACGCTGAAGTCACTGCTGAGGGTGCAGGTGAGTCTGGCTGTGGCTCCCGGGGATGCAGAGAGGGAGGGAGGCTGAGTCAGCACAGGCTGGGAGAGGGAACCTGCAAACACACAGACACTCATGGTGGCTGGGGCCGGCATAAAGTTTAAGCCACTTAGGGATCTAAGCCACAGGGGTGACAGAGGATTGGTGGGTGACCCTAGGCATCTGAAGACTCACCATACCTGTGCAGTGGGAGAGAAGCATGAGCAAGAGAGGAGTCCAGGCCATGGTGTAGACAGCTTCCTGTGGCCCCAGATGAGGTCTGAGGTGGGCCAGCCCTTTTTATATTCTCCATTGGCTGGGAAGAGGAGGAGCTGTTCACACTTATTTGTTTCCCCCGGTGATAATGAACCTCTTCCACCCTGAGAACCACCCAAGTGTGAACCTATCTGATTGGACAGAGGAGCTGATGGGTGAGACTCGCTTTGCCCCGTGGGAGGGTCTAGGACAGAAGCAGCTGCTGGGACCTTACACAGACCGGTGAGCAGGAGGCTCTGCCCAGCCCAGTGAGGATGCAGCTGCAGGGTCCCCATCAGTAACCACAGGCCCCAAGCCACAACGGGAGGCACCCACTGCCCAACCATGGTGGACCCACAGCACCCCTGCACTCACTGCTCAGAGTTCATCTGTGGATGGAAACACCTGGTCACTCTGGGTCCTTAGACGACCCCAGGCACAGCCTGTGCTATGCCCCAGGTCTCTGATATAAACGAACCACCTTTTCCAGTGACAGGTCTCCTGGAGTATGAGGGGAAGGAGATGTAGAAATCAGGACCACCATTGTATGTGGCCAAGGTTGTGGGAGGGAGAGAGCAGAGGGCTCTGGGAGCAACACCTGAGCTGCCATTTCAACCAGAGACCCGGGGAGGGGGCTGGGATCGGGGCTTAAACTGCACAGTGGGGTCGTCCTGGAGAACAAAGAATTTCCAGAAGACAGGCAGGTTTCTGGGATGGTGTATCAGGCTCGTCAAATACTCAGATGCATGAGAAGGTGAGGCACTGAGTCAAAGCTGGCAGACTGAGCGTCACAGTGTCAGATGGCAATGCACTGGCCATACGAGGGATCCCAGGGGATCCAGGTTGCAAAGCACCTTCTCTGTCCTAATGAGTAATCGTCAAAAATGCACAACCATTTAGGGAGGTGTTTTTGACAGGCAACCAACTGCACATGTTTAGTATTTACCATTTCATAACTTTGGCATTTGTGTAAACCTGAGAAATCACCACCAATATCAAGAGAAAGCTGTCAAGGTCACAAACATACCCGCACTATTTGAAATTCCTTTCTTTTTCAACCTTTCTCCCCAGTTCCCAGGCATGCAATGATTGGCATTTTCCCCACATTCAATTTCCTATTTTAGCATTGCATAAATTTGAAATAATACACTATTATACTTCATTGTCTTTATATTTCATCTGGCATTTTAAAACTGAATCCATGCTACATCACATACCCGTGTCTTTTTGTTGCTAACAGCGCCCAGTCTGTGGATGTTGCACAGTGCGTTTCAACAACCGCCCACTGAGAGATGGGGGTCGTTTCCGGTTTGTGGTGACTGGAAGGAAAGCTGCTCTGAATGTCTCTGTGTGGCCCCAGGGTAAGCACGTGCCCTGTGTGTACCTTTCTCTGGTTCACATCAGTGGGACACGCTAGGAGGCACGTCGGTAACATTTTAGGAGGTACCAGACCTTCCTGAAAAGCGATTCCATCACTTTCACTCCCACCAGCGGGACCTGAGAGCGGGACCTGTGCTGCGTCCTGGCCTGCGCTCCACACGGTCTGTCACGGGACCTTCAGATGCTCTCAGGAGTGTAGTACCTTCTCCTGTGGCTTCATCTGCACTTCACTGACACTTTCTGAGGCCGAGCATTTCTCCCTGTGCTTATTTGCCATCCTCATATTGTACTTTGTGGTGCTTCTTTTGAAATCACTTTTTCAGCACTAAGAGACCTACATTAAAGGTTTTTTTTTTTATTTAAATCAGCTGTAGGACTGACAAATGGTCTGTGGCTGCTGTTGCCATTCTGTCAACATTGTCCGTCAAAGAGCACAGTGTTTACATCCCGGTAAAGCACAATGGATTCGTCTCTGGTTTTTCACTGCGGTTGTAGCTCAGAATGTTTTGCCAGCTTGAGATTCTGTACACATTTCCTGATGGAATTGTGTTTTCATCTCTAAAGGTTTGCAGTTCTATTTCTAGCATACAGGGTGATTTTCTCGTTTATAGTGATAATATGTTCTTGTCCTTTACTCCTGGGTTACCACACGAGCCGGGATTTAAAACCTGTCTCTGCTAATCCACAGATGAAAAAGTCAAAGGAGCCAGTGAGAAGAAAGGGATCCTCGGTGATTTTATGCCACAGAGACCACAGCTGCTGGTTCCACCACGGGCATGTGAACAGCGGCTCTGCCGGCCCCTGGGGGCAATCACAGCTGCGGACACCTCAGCACCAGCTACAGGACCGTGGGTCTCCTGCCAGACTCTGAGTCAGCGGGGCCCCCTGGGTGTGAGCTCACCAGGTAAGAAGAGAGGAATGTCTCTGGGAAGATGGTCAAGGGAGTGGGGCCTGTCCTGCATGGGCTCCCATGATGGTCTGAAGCCTTGACCCACGGAGTTTCTAAGTCATGTTGCCCTTGGAGCTCTGCCCACTTCAGGCAGCTTCCTTCTTCCTCCACATCTTCTGGATGGTTCTCTGCTGTGAGCAGGTGATGATACCTGTGACGGTCTACCAGATTGAAGCATATTAGGGGGCTTCCTTAGACTCTCGGACACCAGAAAGACCCTCCTCAAATCAGGCAGTGGGGATGGAAGTAACAGCAGAGTCACAAACACAGACAAACATGGACAGGAGGGGCTGGGCAGGAAGCAAGGTGGCAGGTCTGTCTGGTTCACAGGGACCTTGAGGAGAAGCAGGAGGAGGTTCCTTACTGGAAGGTGAGGATTGGAAGTGCTCCTGGCCTCTTCACTGCATAGACCTTGCTAACCTGACTCTAGGGGGCAGCAAAGCACCAATTCACCCATCAACCCCACTGAGTCCTGGATGACAGTCTTCTGATGCAAACATACAAAAAGGACTGATTCTGAAGATCTTTACTTTAGGGAAGACCTGCAAGACTAGCAGCTCTGAGAGAGCCGTGGCCCTAACTGAGACATCTTCTCAACAAAAGCTGCCTTAAAATTAGAACAGGCAAACAAACCAAAATAAACAGACAAAGTTTTGCATGTGATTGCTCTGTGTGAATACGTAGCCCTTTGTAACATTCTGCATTGGGAAATGGACACTCTGCAAGATACTTGTGCTCTGTCCCTGGAAGGGTAAGTAGCAGAGCTGAGCTTGGAGTTGCTGTGCAAAAAGGTTCTCATGCTGTCGTTTATAATGAGTGTTGGAGAATCCTCGGGATTAATGTAAAACCTCAAATCAGTGATCTTGGTGTCTAGTTCAGGCATAACATCCCTATCAAAGGCCGTGTTTGCATCTTCTTGTAAAGTCCCTTTGAATTAACAAAATAATAGTGTAACTGTAATAGTCAAACCCACTATTACCCTCGCTCTTGTCTCCTGGGAAGCAGCTGGTTACACAATTCTTACAAAATTGAGGCTTATGAAATGAAGGGAATTCCCGGTTGTTACCAAAGTGATTGTGAGTTTTTCTCTCTTTTTTTTGGTGGTGGGGAAGAGTATAAGCCAGAGTCCAATATTCTCAGTGACCAGCGTGTGACAGTTTAGCAACCTGGCACAGTCTAACCCAAACTTGCCCTTAGAACAAGGCTCTAAGCCTTAGCAGGAGAACTTTCCACAGAGCTTTTAAATTGCCTTCATTTGACCTAATCTCAGGTGCTGCATGGGAATTCAACGTTGGTCTGTTATGTTGTAAAAGTCACTGCAAGGCTCCAGTGGAACAGTGCAGACCTGAATGTGGAGGCATGGCTAATGCTCCTCTTAGAAATCCAGAGGAGTGACCATTTCGATATTTTGTGCAGTTATATTAAATCATAAAGCCATATATATATATATATATATATATGTATATATATATTTCTGTCCTACTTCCTGAAGCAGAAATTCTGAAACACTTGTAAAGCCCATGGGTGGCAACTGTGTCCCTCTCCCTAGTGGTGACTCTGGGACGGCTCCTGGATGGGGCTTGGTCACCATAGAGACCAACCAGGATTAGAAGGTTGGAGTTTTCAGCTCTACTCCCACTCTCTTAACAGAGGAGGGCTGAGAGATGAGGCAATAACTCACCATGTCTATGGTATGAAAACCCCATACAATTCCACAATGTATGAGCTTGTGGAGCTTCTGGTTTGACCAATGAAGTCACAGCAGGAGGGTAACACAGGCCAGCTTCTCAGGGACAGTGACATTTGTGCTCAGTACCTGTCCAGAGCTCATCACCCACCCACCTCTTCATCTGCCTGTTCGTCTCTACCCTTCATCCCAGTCTCCGACAATGTGGTAAAGTGAGTGTTGCCCTGAGTTCCATGAGATGCTCTAGCAAACGAATCAAACCCAAAGTCAGGGTCATGGGAACCTCCCAATGGAGCCAAATCCCACAGAAACTGGCCCAGTCTGTAGACGTCCTGTTTGTGATTGGCATCTGAGTGGGAACAGTCTTGTGGGATGAAGCCTTAACCTGAGCATCTCACACTGACTCCAGGCAGACAGTGTTAGGATTGAGATAAACTGCAGGAAATAAAGCTGGTGTCTGAGAGAATCTCTTGCTGTGCTGAAGAATTCCCTCAGGTTTTGTGGCCATGAGTGTGAGAAGTGAAGTTTTCTACATGAACAGTAAAGGACATACAACTGAAGGAACAAACTGAGTTTTTAGTTTAAAATATATTTCTTCTTGTTGATTTACTTCAGACTCTATGGGTCTCTGACCTCAGGCTCTGTGATGCGCTGTGTGTTCCTGGGATGCCCTGCTGTCTTAGGTGACAGCCCTAAGCTGCGGGGTACACTTTCCTCCTCAGGGACAGGTGTTGCCACAGAGAAGCCTCCCCTGCACAGGCCATCAATGAAAGGGAAGCTCAAGCCAAATTCTACGGGCCCAGGGGTTTTCGTCTCACTTCCTCATCATCTGAGCCACTGTGAATAACTGTAGCTGCTCCCACTGCCATGATATATACAGCACAATAATAGTCTCCCTGTCCTCAGGTTGCAGCCCAGAGATGAGTAGGAGCCGTGTGTTGGCTGAAGTGTCTTTGGATCCAGAGAAGCGGCTGGGGACCCTGGAGCCCTGGTGCTTGTCTGAGTCTGAGTAGAACCTCAGCAGATACCAGGGAGGGCTCCCTGGATTCTGCTGGTACCAGTATATGTTATAGCCACCAACACTGAAGCCACTGCTGAGGGTGCAGGTGAGTCTGGCTGTGGCTCCAGGAGATGCAGAGACAGAGGGTCGCTGAGTCGGCACAGGCTGGGAGAGGGAACCTGCAAACACAGACACTCAGCAGGGATGGGGCATGGGCCAGCATAAGGGTACTTTGAACAAGACAAGACAAATCTCAGGTAGCAGACTCTTCAAGGTCTGTCCCTACCTGTGTAGTGAGAGAGGAACATGAGGAGGAGAGGAGTCCAGGCCACAGTGCACACAGCCCCTGAGCTCACTGTGGGGCTGGGCTGCCCAGGCCTCCTTTTCTCCCCACCTCCTGCCAGGGGAGGGGCTGTCCATGCAAATGTGTGTCCATCCAGGGGCTGCCCACTCCTCCCTGAGGTCTGGTGCTGGAGCTCAGCTCACACCCCAGACAGAGGGGAATGGAGGTTGGCTTCACCCCTTGAAAAGTCACAGGAATAAGACGAGATCAGGTGCATTCATGGTACGGTGGCCTTACAGACTATATCTGCATGAATGTCTAACCTTAATTTCAAGAACATAAACACCCCTGTGTTCATTGCCCCATTATTTACATTCACCAAGACCTGGAGGCAGCCTAAGTGTCCATCAGTAGATAAGTGTATAAAATAACTAAGGGACATTTACACAATGGAATACTACTTGGCAATTAAAAAGAAGAAAATTTTGCCCTTTGAAAAAAAATGGAATGGACCTGGAGAATATTACACTGTGTGAAATAAGCCAGTCAGAGAAACACAAATACCATATGACTCACATGTGGAATCCAAGCAACAAACTGAACTCACAAGGGAAATAGAGACAGACTCTTAGTTAGAGACCAAGGTGACAGCTAAGGGGGGAGGGTCAGAGGGTGGAGGGACTGAGCAAAAAGGAAAAAGGACTCATGGACATGGACAACAGTAGGGTGATTGTGGGAGAAGGGGTGATTGGGGGGACTGGATGGTAATGGAAAAATAACATTAAAGAAAGAAAAAGCCTGAGGAGGAAGCACCTGCTGAGAGAGTACAAAGGTCTTTGCTCAGAGGATCTGCCAGGCCCTAGAGGATCCATCTGCAGAGTAACAGTGAGTTCCTGCCCCTCCCCCAGCCCCAGGCTCCATTGAGTAAAGGATCCTAACTCAGAAGCTGAGTAGAGACCACAGGACAGTCCCACAGCGCCCCCTATTGGTCGCAGCTCACACTCCTCACCATGGCCTGGAGCCCTAAGAGCCCTGCTGGTCTCTGCAGCTCAGCAGGTTGCACATCATACTTTGGGCTTCATTCCTAAAACTGGAACGACTTTATGATCCAGAATTCCACTTGTGGGTGTTTATCAGAAGAAAACTAAAACATCTGTAAAAGACATGTGCAACCCCAGGTTCAGAGCAGCATTATTATACAATAGCCAACATGTGGAAATCATCCAAGTATTCCTTCATGGGTGAATGGCTAAAGATCATGTCTTATATAATATATAATATTAAACCAATATATAAATGAGCCTTTGAGAGAAATGGAATTTTGTCGTTTGACACAACATGAATAAAACTTGGGGACATTATGCCACATAAATAAGTCAAACAGCCAGACAGACAACATGATCTCACTTACATGCGTAATCTGATCAACAACAAACCCCTAATAAACAAAAGATATGGAGAACAAATCAGTGGTTGCCAGAGTCTGAGGTGGGACAGAAATGAGAGAAGACATTCAAAGGTACAAATTTGCAGTTATAACATAAATCAGGTCCTGGTCAGGTAGGTCAGTCGGTTAGAACATGTCTCGATGAAGCAATGTTGCGGGTTCCACCTGTGGTCAGGGCACATATAAGAAGCAACGGATGAATGTGTAAATAAGTGGAACAACAGCATCCACATCTGTGTGCGTGTCTCTCTCACTGTCTCTCTCCTTTCTTCATGTCTCTCTCCCAAACCCCTTCCTCTCTCTCACTCTCTCTAAAGTCATTCCTCCTAAGAAGCCATCATTATTTTTTTAGAATGTTCTAGAAGCCAATATCTGGGAAAAGGGAGGCTCATCACACTGGATACCTGCAATTCCACTCAACGGACAAGACAATAAAATATTTACGAGTAAACTAGTGCAGGATCATGCACATTTGTAAATATTTCTATACGCCATCGTACATGTCCATGAAACCAAACCTGATTTCATACTCTTATCAGCAACTCTAATATGTCACTGCTGGGAGCATCACTCCTCTTGCCCCTGGTGATAAATATCGATTTCCATTCCTGAATCAACAGTCTGGCTCCCACCGGTGCCCACCCACTACAACAATGCACAGCACAGCCACACCTGCACTGTGACCTGTACCCCCTGAGAATCCACTTTATCACCTGGAGAACAGTTTTATGTGCAGTTTCATTTGCTGTTAGTATGACAGGCTCCCTCACTGTCACAGGTACTTCAGTCAGTAACTTTCTTCCCCTTCTCCCCAGGGCAGTGGCTCATGCCTTCACAGTGGAAACTGATGGGCTCCTGTCCCTTCCACACTCCACCACAGGACCCTCGACCTCCTAAACTGCACATCATGTGCATACGTGAAGGTCTGTCATTGTGCTTCTCAGTTTTCAATGCATTTGACAAGGTTGTAGTGCCATTTAGGTGCCACTACATTGCCATATAGAATAATTTTGTTGCTCCTCCTATTTTTCACATAGTCAAATTTACAGCAGACGCTCACACTCTCCCTAGAGTGTTGCCTCTTCCAAAATGTGACATCATTAGAATCATAATGTGAATCACATCGACTTTTAAAAAGAGGCCACTTGTTGGAGAATGTCACTACTACTCCCAGCGTGGGTGAGTCGACACACAGCTGTAACACACACCCACACACGGCCTGTTGGTTGCTGTCAGGTTGGGGAGACTGTTAACAAAGCAGCTGTGAACATTCACATACACGTTTTTCTGTGGAAAGAAAATTTGAATTTATTTTTACCATTTATTTTATATTGTTATTGAGGTATAATTGACATACAATATTACATTAGTTTTAAGGGTACAACATTATTGTCCTATATGGATATATATAAGCAAAAAATTCCCATGAGGGTGAGTCTAGTTGACATTTGTCGCTATATATACAAATATTATCATTTCTTGTGTTGCAAATGTTTGGAGTCTGCACATTCAGCTGCATTCACACAGTAACATTCACAGCATCTCTGCCCTCCTCCTGTGCTGTCCATGATGTCACCAGAACCATTCATTTCACAACTGGATGTTGGTCCCCTTTCACTCCCTTTGAACACATGGGCCACCTCCTTCATCTGTTACCTCTGGACACTACCAATCTGTAATAATTTTGTACTTTGACATAGACATATTTTACACTGAGAATCAGAAGACAATACAGCAGTCAGCAGTAATTACACTAAAGGACATTATAATATGAGATGCAAACAGGCTGACTCATCCTTCACACACAGCACACACAGTGCTCACACCCCATGGTAGGTTCAGGGGCCCAACACAATGTTTTATTTATTTGAACATCACAATAAAAACTGAATACAAACCAGTCTGGCTGTAAACTGTCTCCACCTTGTGGGAAAATAGACTTTCAGTTTTATCTAGGACACTTAGTCTAGAAAAGGGCTGTTGTGAGTGACTCTGAGGACAGAAAGGAGAGAGGACCCTTCAATCCCAGAAAGTGTCCCTGGGGAAACCTGATCCCAGGACAGAAGCCAGAGAATGGACAGAAGTCACAGGGCACAGGCTGAGGCTGAGCAGCAGGGGCTGCAGTGTTCACCCAGCTCACAGATGACATAGGGGTTCTTGTCTCACTTCCCCACAGGCCTGGAGCACTGTGGGACCATTGAGACTATTGTCCCATGCTGAGCAGTAATATTCAGCCTCATCCTCAGCCTGGAGCCCAGTGATGGTCAAGGAGCCCGAGGTCCCAGACTTGGAGCCAGAGAATCTATCAGGGACCCCTGAGGGTCGACTATTAGTATTATAGATGACAGTTTTAGGGGGTTTTCCTGGAACCTGTTGGTACCAGTTCACATAGTAACTCCCGATGTTGGAGCTGCTTCCAGTGCAGGAGATGGTGACAGTCTGTCCTGGGTTCCCAGACACTGAGGGCGGCTGAGTCAGCACAGACTGGGCCCAGGACCCTGGAAGAGGGAGACACACAGAGATGGTGATCAGAAGTCTAGAGGCAAGAGGAGGAACCCATCCCAGCATCCTTCCCCTGTCCCCTTATCCAGTGACCTGTGCAGTGAGCCAGGAGTGTGAGCAGAAGAGGGGACCAGACCATGATGGAGACCAACCCTGAGTCCTGTCTTCTGTGGCCCCACAGCTGAAGCAGAGCTTCCCCCAAACCTCTCCCTTCCCCTCTTCATACTCTGAGAGAGGGAGGGCCCACTCATGCAAATGAGGCACCCCCCACCCCCAGATGTATAATTCCTCCCTGGGCCCAAACCAGGCACCTCTGCCTGAGGAGGCCATTGTTTGCTGGGTGGGGCTGTGTGAGGTCCATGGGTGGGGGAAGTCACAGCTGTTAGACGAGGGAGGACACTAGGCAGAGCCAGGAGGTTGGTAGCAGCTCAAATCACCCCCCCCATCCTCCCCACCCGCCTCCGTTCCTTATAACAACACCCAAGAGCCCTCTAGTGTCCATAGTTAGACACAACATTGTGTGACCTGGTGTCCAGAACCCATCAGAGACAACCTCTGCACCCCAGGACTCTCTGTCCAATATACCCTGCCTTAGGTCTAGGCCAGGGGTCCCCTCTAGTGGCCTCCCCGTCACCTCAGGGCATTTTGTGCTCTACTCAGCATTCTCTGTTGTGTCTGTCCTCAACTCCCTTGTTCAGTGGTCAGGACTGCAGTGATGTCTCTCACACAAACTCTTAGGCCAGTATCAATCCAGAGCAGTGACCGGCCACAGTCATATTTGCCGTGTGACAAAGACTTGACCATTTCTGTGATGGGGACCAGGCAGTATGACTTAGGTCCTCATCCCAGAACCAAGCATTCCCTCCCAAACCTCCATGGGCAGAAGTGGACTCGATGACCACGTGTGCAGCCTCCAGAGGCTCACGAGCACTTTCCACCTGAGCCTTGGCCTACGAGGCCATAATGGGGCTGGGGTGTCATCAGAACATTCCAGTGTGATAATGGGACTGGACTAAAGGCCACGGATCACAGAAGGGCCTCTGAACTTTGGATCCTGAGAGACAAATGACTGTAGGGAAGGCTCCTGGGTCTAGTGTCAGACACAGGGTGAGGTGGGTTTATGGACCTGGCTGGGGTTCCAGTGGAAGACTTGCATCTCATTTTCCTCTTGGGCTGGTGCCTTGGCTTAGGGTGCAACCCCTGCAAATCTCAAACCCACTGTCACCCTTGTTCCTTCTTGTTCCATCCTCCTAGAGGAGTCCAAAGGTGTCAGAAGAATAAGTGACCAGGTCCAGAAACAAGAGAACAGTTAGGGACCCTGAGAGTCCAGGACACCAGTGTGACTTTTGGGGGCTCCTGTGTGGGAGCCATTGGGGCCTGGACACAGTGCAGCCTGACTCAGCAGCTTCTTCCAGGGCACATGAAGCAGATGTTTCAACCATGGGGGTGGGGGCAGTCAGCTGGGACAATGCAGACCACCCACAAGGCCCTGGAAGGGACCACATAGCACACCTGAGGAGAAGCCAGCCCAGAGAAGGTGCAGCGACCCTGCCTGCTGTCAGTCAGTAGAGTTTGCTATACACCAATCCCAGTAACAGTGAGAAACTTGTACTGTCCCCTCTGCTGACACCCACCAAAGCGCCCTCTCAAGGGGAAGAGTTTGAATCAGTAACAACGTAAAAAGGAAAAGTGCTCCTATAACCTTCCTGCTCAGTGCTGACAGTTTACTGTGTTTGTGTGTAAGAAGGTATTTCACAACACATTTAAATTTTCTTCTGCAAGTGAAGCTCCCTGATGCTCACGCTCCCTCGGGCTTCCTGCCCCAGCTCTGCCCCATCCCTGCAGTGTGGTCCCGGATATTTACTTCTTACTGATTTCTGAATATTGTATTTATTTTTCTAAAGATCTAGTAAAAGATTTTTTAATATTGGGAAAAGACTAACATATACTATGAACTACTTTTAGAATTATACAGCATTTTTATTTATTGTACATGGGAAATTTTTAAATTATTGTTAAATAAACTATCAATTCAGTCTCTAGACTCCTACATACAGATAGTAGTTTCCATCACTTTAAACTTAAGTTGACTCCTCACTTCCAAATATTTTTCTTGCTTCTGTTACTGATTTGACGCATCCGTGGTCACACCTGTCACAGTGGCTGCGCTAGCAGCCAGCGTGAGAGCCCTTGAGTCAAGGGCCACAAAGCTGCCCTGTGAGCTTTAGACCAACACCCCTGGATGAAAGACGCACAGTCGTCAGTACCACAAGCAGGTGCTCTTCATTTCCCCACGTCCGTACTTCCTTCTACAGAACGAGCAATTTAATGCAAGTGGCAGCTACTTAAACGTTTATGGAAAATGTCACATGTGTTTTTCTACTACTTAAGGCTACTGCAATTTTAAAATAAATAGCGAAAAAAGTTCCCTTTGAAACAAATGTACTCCTTTCACCCCACGATGAATCTCCACTTGTGTGTGTCTTTCGTTTATGACAAACCTTCACAGTCATGAACCTTCTCATGTTCGATTCCCAACATCTGTGGTGGAGTCTTTTTCTTTCACTTTGAGAAATGTGTAAGAAGCAGACACACCTCACGAAGGGCCTCGAGTGACAACGTGATGAGGACAATGAGCTCCATTTGCCACACGAAGGGTCACAGATCTCCTCTGCTCTGTGTGACAAGCCGCACACTGACATCCCAGCTCAGCTGGAGGACGAGGGCGCACACAGCAGTGAGGATGAGGGTCCACAGGCACCAAGGCCCTGCCCTCCCCCCAGCTGAGCTGATCCCCGAGACTCACAGCAGCCACCCCCGTCTTCCTGGGCCTGCAGGGACCCCATCCTCACAGGGAGCCCAGAGTCTGAGGGCAGGTGCTGATGGGGAGCAGTGTGTGCAGAGCAGAGGGTCAGGCCCAGGATGCCAGGGGGGCGGGGACGGCTCGTGGCCTCAGGAGGACAGACAGAGCCCAGACACAAGGGCTGGTGCTGATGGGAAAGGTCTTCACACCTGTGGGCTCCTGACAGAGACAATATGAGACTGTTGGATCCCTTGTGTCAGACTCTGGTTGGTTCCTCCCTCCTGAGCTGAAGTGAAATCAGAAAGGATTCGGTTCTCCTCAAAACCAGAGATGCTGGGAAAGTCTTCAGATCCTCAGAGGGTGGTCATAGACGGAACAACCGAGTCACTTCCAATGTGAAATTAGAGGAAGGGACGTGACCACAGATGGTAGGACCACAGAGGGAGGGGGGATAGTTGCATCTTAGTCCTCACGGCTAGAACAGACTGATGAGAACATTTTCTATCAAGTCCTATACATCAGTCTCTTCCTGGGACTGGATGTAAAACACAAGTGAGAAGCTTTCCTTGGAAAACCTGAAGCCACAGTTTCCATCGCAAAAGGCTCTGAGACAGATGTCCCAGGTCACCCACTCCAGGGCTGCTGCTGTCCCCAAGCCACACTGCGGCTCCACGTCTGTGGTGCTGCTGCTTCAGCAATAGGTGACCTTGTTCCTGAGACCTGGCCCTACATGGTGGATGCACAAGCCAGCACAGCCTAAGGCAGGAACCTGGAAGACATAAATAACGAGGGACTGAGAGGTGGTGTCCCTGCTCCTTTGTCCCCAGCTTAACTCCCTTGAGAACGAACATTCCCAGAGGTTGTGGTGGTTTCCATGGGCTCAGAGCGTTGATGAGATTTCAGGAACTTTATGTGTCAGAATCACCGTGTTCGCTCCCTGCTGCTGCCTCTGCCAGGACAGTCGCCCTTGACTGTCTGTCCTGGGTCCCAGGCCCTGAAGGAGGCTGGATGAGCAGGGAGAGATGCAGGGGCCTGTGTGCACAGGGCCGGGACCACACTGCAGGGAGGGGGCAGAGCTGGGGCAGGAAGCCCAAGGGAGCGTGAGCATCAGGGAGCTTCACCTGCATCAGGTGTGATCAGTGAGGGGAAGGGGAATCCAGGATGTGGGGGCGACAACCTGAGCCCGGATTTAGGCCCTGGAACTAGCCTCACAGCCACAGCCCCCTCCGCAGTCCATGTACTGGGAGACCTTGCAGTTAGTTTTTCCTTCCATTTGGAAAAAAACTGTTGTCTTAGGCACACTGAGAATTTTGAACCACAAACCAGGATATTTACTTCAGTTTAAATTTCTTGCCATGTTTTCTAACTTTCACTATAACTTTCTCACAGATTACCCTTAAATATTTCACATGTACACTGTTACAAATAGGTACTGACGAGGAACAAGTGGGTTCTGGCGCCTGCCCCAAGGAAAGCCAGATTGGTGAGACAGGAGCTGGTGCAAAAGACCAAGGTTTATTCAGGTTCTGTGGGGCCTGGGAGATGGGTGGACTCTGGACTCAAAGCCTGTCTCCCCTTCCTGCTCAAGCCCACAGTTCTTACAGGTGTAGGGAGGGGAGGGCTCTTCCCTTCTATCCTATTGTCTTGCTGATAATCGGTAGGTTGGGTGATGTCCATTCATCTTACCAACTATTGGCAGCTCAGTGTAAGTGTCTCCCTTACCACCACCTTTGCCAAATAGACTCCCAAGCTCCCTGACTCTCTGTGGTATCGGGGTCAGTGGGGAGGAGGTGGGGGCTGCAGGACACACTGTCAGGGACCCTGGAGACCCGCAGTCTTCACCCCATACCCTGATGCTGGACAAGGTGCCCTGGCACCCTGGGGAGCCTCTCGGAGTCCCCTGAGCATCCCTGGGTCCCAGCCCGCTCACCTGTGCTCTGTGAAGCATCCACATGGCCCATGACTCACAGTGGCCACCTGGGACCACACTTCGACTGGCAGCAGCCTACGGCAGCCGTGCTGATTATTTTTACGTTCTGATAGCTCACTGCTGGTACATACAACATGGTAAGGTTTATGCTGATGTGTGATTTGGCATCACCCAATTCAGACTTGAGCACTCAGACTAGAATCCTGTCCCAGTCGCTCCTGCAGCCTGAGCTGGCCTTGGCTGGAATCAACCTGACTTGACCTCCTCAAATGTCTCCAGTGGAAAACTGTTCTCTCCCAGCAAGGAATGTCTGTCTGTGAAACAGTTAACACAGTGACAACACATGCGCCAGACCCGTTGTAAAGGTTAAATGGAAGGAAAAGACGTGTCATTGTCAGATCTACTGGTCCGAGGAAACTCAGGCGCGGAGGGAAGAGCTGAGGGCACAGTCAGGGCTGAGCTGCAGTCGGTCAGAGACACTGGCAGTGGCAGCTGCACCGGGACTGGAGAGCAGAAGGGAGGTTTCTGTCTCACTTCCTGCTACATCTCAAACACCGTGCTATTCCTGGTGTTGCCGTCCCATGTATCACAGTAATAGTCAGCCTCATCCTCGAGCTGCAGCCCAGTAATGTGCAGAACACCAGAGTTAGTCAAGGTGTCTATGGATCCAGAGAAGCGGCTGGGGACCCCAGAGCCCTGGTGCTTGTTTGAGTCTGAGTAATAGTACAGCAGATACCGGGGAGGGCTCCCTGGCTTCTGCTGGTACCAGATTATGTAGTAGCTGCCAACACTGAAGCCACTGCTGAGGGTGCAGGTGAGTCTGGCTGTGGCTCCAGGAGATGCAGAGAGAGAGGGCGGCTGAGTCAGCACAGGCTGGGAGAGGGAACCTGCAGACACAAATACTCATAGGTGAAGAGGCATGAACCCATGTTAAGGTTTCTGATTTCTGAATCAAGTTTACAAATGACCTGTGTTCCTGAGCCTGCCCCTACCTGTGCAGTGAGAGAGGAGCACGAGGAGGAGAGGAGCCCAGCCCATGGTGCACACAGCCCCTGAGCCCACAGTAGGGCTGGGCTGCCCAGGCCTCCTTTTCTGCCCACCCTCTGGCAGGGGAGGGGCTGTCCATGCAAATGTGTTTCCATCCAGGGGCTGCCCAGCCCCTCCATGAGCCCTGGTTCTGGAGCTCAGCTCACAGCCCAGACGAAGGGGCATGGAGGTTGGCTTCACCACCTGGAGAGCCCTCCGGGAAAATACCCATGAGACCACACAGGGTCTCTGCTCAGGGGACTCTGCCAGGCCAGAGGGGAAACAGCTACTGAGTCCTTTTCAGAGACCACAAAGCCTGGCCACCAGGCCCAGTCTCCAGGGAGTGAACAGTCCTCACTGAGCAACTGTATGGGGACCTCAAGGCTGACCCACAGCATCACCTGCTGGTCATATGTGTAAAAAACGTTTTTAAAGTAAAGATTTCTACACTTGATTTAAAAATACATAAAATGTATACTTTCCTAGGACGATGCAACACCAGCCACATCAAAAATAAAACAAATAATAGATCAGTTTTCTCATAAAAGTAGAAAATGTTGTGGAACTGCTTTACAGAATGGACTTTTTCACTGGAACACCAAACACACCGTCACTAGGATGATTCTGAATTATTTTTGTCATAGTTTTCAGTAACATTTAAAAAGATGTAGAATGTGTCTGTTCTTTTTAAAGCAATTGCCACAGTGGGAAACGCACCAGGAACTTATGGACCAGTGACATCAAGGGCTGATGCAGGCGCCCAAATGAAATGTGCACAAAGGGAACCAGAATGAGAAGCGCATGTGCAGTTACTGAATGTCATTTAATCCAAGGTAAATGTTGGGCTTCACTCTGAGAAATATGTAGTATTATACACCATAATAATACAATGACACATAATATACATATTGCCTCCCTTTGTCATGAAAACCATGTAACAAATTCAACAGCAAATTCATGTAAGCCATATGCATGTCTGTTTTATATATTACTAGATAAATGTATGACATATGGCTCTAGACACCTGGTGCTGGTGCAGAAGTGACAGCAGCGATCTCCCAGTGAGTGACCTGCTAGCAATGCTACCTAGTCCTGGAAACAGTCAGCGGCAGGGGAGCAATGGGCGGAACAAGAGGAAGGGGGGAAATCATTGGCTCTTGTGCCCGGGAGTGAAGAGAACCCTCTGAGCTCTCAGGGATGGCCCCAGGTCTGAAGTGACAACCTGACTCCCATTCAGGCTGAGTCCTCAGGAACACAAATCATCCCATGGTGGGGTCTCTGTCTCAGAGCCAGGATAACCCCCTTGCAGAGACTTCAGGTGCAGAAAGTGGTGACTGTCTGACCAGGGACCAATACATGGAGACAGACAGCCAGAAGTCAGGGGTCATAGCACCTGGTCCGTGTGAAACTGAGGAGAAGTCGGGTGCTCTGGGGCCCCAGGAGCTCCTCTCTGTAAATTGTGACTAAGGCTCTCTACATAAGCACTGAGAGAGGAAGGCTCTGGGGCACGATGGTGACATCTCAGAGCTCTGTCTCCTGTGGTTCTGTGGACAGATTCAGTCCAAGGATGAGTCCTATTTCTGCAAGCTCACTTCCTCCTTGGAGATGCATTCTGGCTCCTCATCCTCTAAAAGCTCCAACCTGCCCTGAATTTGGCCAAAGACTCCACAGTGGAAGAGGAGGAGAGGACCCACATTTGAAGCACTGAGGTGTGAGAGCTACACCCAGGAACTCATGGAGTAATGGGGGTCTCAGAGAGGGAGGAGGGTCACACATGAGTGAGGACAGTTTGCCCAACTCCTCCAGACGAAGTGAGTGCTCTACCAGGTGTCTGACTCAGCACCCACACTGCCACATGGTGCGCTGCTCCCCCTGCTGGTCACAGGGGCCACCTCCTCCTCCTCCTCCTCCTCCTCCTCCTCTTCCTCCTTCTCCTCGTCCTCCTCCTCCAGCCACTGGGTTGCCTCTGCGCACACCACACAGACTGGTCTTTTTGCACTGGTCTTTACTGATGTTACTCCCAATAGGTGAGAGAGGTCCTTTCTAAGTCTCCATGGGAACAGTAATGCACTCACATTTGAACATTCGTCTCCACAGAAAACTGTATTTTTTCAAAACGTCCATTTTCACCCACTGCACCCGAACAGCTCCAACCTTCTTTGCTGTGCCAGACGCTGAACATTCATGTAAAAGGAGAGGTGGCAGGTGCAAGAGGAGCACGTGGGTGACATTTCCCCGTGTACATGTTGCACTGTTCATGGAGTGTGCGGGGCCAAGAAGCCTATTCAAAACCTTGGAGTGTAGCCTTGACCAGGTGGCTCGAGTGACCGGAGCTCTGTCCCATCCACCAAAAGGCTGTGGCTTCGATCCCCTGTCTGGGTACGTACAAAAGGCAACCGGTCAGTGTTTTCTCTCATATCAATGCTTCTCTCTATCTCTGTCCCTCCCTCCCCTTCTAAAATCAACAACAAAAATATTTTGGGATGGATATTTCAAAAAAGATGGAGTGAAGTTGGATCTCTAGGATAAAGCAGATGATCACCAGGGCAGAGTGGGAAAGCGCCCTCGAGTCAGAGGGCAGAGCAGGTGCCCAGGCCAGGAAAGGGGAGGCTGCTTGCTGACCACCCCGGGGAACGACCACTGCAGGTCTGGGAGGCGGACCCTCTGAGCTTGTGTATCCAGTGACTCCAAATACAGTTAAAAATCTGAGAAAATATATATTTCCTTACTTAAACATTGAAATCCATTTTCACTACTTGTTAATTTATATGAGTGTTTGATCATGTAGCCACAACTATATTCACCATTGTGTTGCCTATAGAAATTGGCTAACTGTGCAGGTATACTTTCTTTTCACTTACCTTCTTCTTATTAGTGGTGCACACCACTGTCGACTGGAACCCCGCCCTTGTCTTCCCCCGGGGCCGTCAAGTGGTGCTCTCTGAGGTGCCCACAGGCAGGGTGAAGATGGAGCGCTCGGGGTTTGGGTCTCACTCCCCCACTGGCTTGGAGCCCTGTGTGACCAGGGAGGCTGCTGTCGCACACTGAGTGGTAGTGCTCAGCCTCGGCATCAGGCTGGAGCCCAGGCAGGGACACTGTGCTGTGTCTCCCAGGGCCAGAGAATCTCCAAGGGACTCTGGAGGGCCTGTCACTATTCTTGTGGCCAGGACTTGGGGAATGTGGCTCTGGTGGTGCTCCAGTCCCCTCAGTCTGGTAGCCAGCATGGTTTTTGTTTCTAGGGCTGGTGAGGTGGCCATCTGTCCCAGGAATTTGGCCCCTGAGGGTGGGTAAGTGAGCCCTACCTAGGCCACAGACACTGTGAGGAGGACAGAGGTGGGGAAGAGCAGGATCACAGGTCACTGGTAATGAGAGAGGGAAGTCGAGCAGACCTGGGTGTTGATCCCACAAACACAGGGAAGGTTGGCCTTTCCTGAGCAGGGGGTGAGGAGGGTGAGGAGGAGAGGGCCCCAGGGCATGTCGCAAACTTCAATCTGATCTCTGAAGCTCTGTTGTGGGGATCGAGCTTCCCTGAGTCTCTATATCATGCCTAATACATCTGGAGGCAATGTTTGTTCATTCAGATAAGCCCTGGCCATCTTCCTGCTCCTGGCCTCCAAGCCTTGGGTCCTCAAGAATCAAGAAGAAGTAAGAGGAGGAGGACGTGAGCTGACCTAGAAGGCAGAAGTGCCTGGCTTTTGATCACCCTGATAGTTAACTAGTTATTAATAAGAATAAGAGCAAAGGCAATTAGACATTGAGCTTAATAAACTGAGGAGCATAAGCCTGCTTGCCTAGCCAGGAAGCTAGAGCGTTTACACACTCATTCACACACTCCAGAGAGCCACTGCCAAGGAGCCTTCATCCTAGAAACACAGGAAGTATCCCCAGGAGCACTGCCCGCCCACCGATACTGGACTGTTGGGGAGGCAGGGAGAGGTAAGAACAGGAGCAACAGAAGTCAAAATGGTGGGGGCGGAGGTAATTTGACCACAGAGACCTGTCAGTCAAAGGAGGGGTGGACCTATCATAAGAAGCCCACAAAAGCTTGGAAAGTTGCTTGGTTGTTTTGAAAAAGCTCCTGCTTGTAACCCTGGGGAACAAAGAAGCCCTCTCTCTCTCCCTCTCTCTCCCTCCCCCACCGCCCTCACTCTCGGTGACCTGCACTGTTTGGTCGCGCATTCACTGTCTTGCTCAGGAACCCGAGCAACCATGTGGTCCCAACCATGCTGGCTCCTACTAGACCGCATGGGGTCAAAGGACTAAGCTTGAAAACGAAACAGGAACTCTGGACACTGGCCTTTGCTTTAGCCTGCTGAAGACACAGCTGGATGTTTTCCATGGCGGGACAGACAGAAGCGGACATTGGAAACCCAGGGACAGATTCTGCCCAGAGAAACCTTGCCACACACACCACAGCCTCCTTCTGTGTGTGGGTCTGCTAAGTGCTTTTCTCATAATCCTGTGCAAGAGCCCGATTTCCACTGCACAGCCCAATGAGCAGGGCAGCAGTGTCCCAGCTGCTGTGGAGATGGGTGGAGACTTCACACACAGGGAGGCCCCCTGGAGGCTGGTGTTGGGCCAGGAGCAAAGTCTTTGTACAGACATTTGATCACAGAGATAACATTTTCGGGTGGATTGTAGACAGTTGCTTGATGGGTATTGTATTAACTGGCAGTCATTAAGCATGCACGGGTTTGCATAAAAGCCAAGAAGATTGAATTTGTTTGTGGAAACCAATGAATGGCCCTGAAAATGACTTCAGTAACTAAACCATCATGGATATTCCAATTTAAAAGTTATTTGTTTAAATTATGCTGGTTTTGTCACAAGTTTGTCCTCCTGTAAAACATCAGCGTGACATGGGAAAAGGACAACTGTGTAAAATGAGTTTCCGGCTTCAGCGGGCCGCTCGAGTCCAGTGTTTGTCTGAGACAAATCCTATCGCAGAAAAGCATTAAACAGGTAAGTATTAAAGACTAGAAAACACATTCTCCACCAAAGTGAGAAATGCATTTACTTTACTCAGGTAGCAAACACGGGGAGGGGGGGCAGTTGTTTTTTTTTTGTTATTGTTGTTCATAGAACAAACAATCCATCTCAATTTTAGTCACGATCAGGCACAATTCCTGATTCTATTTAGACTGTGTAAATACATCATGCACACTTATATGCTGTCTTTATTTGTTGGGAAATACGCTTCTACGTGGTGCCATGCTGAAGGATACAGGCTTGGTGTCAGTCTGCCAGCATCCAATTCTGGCTGTTATTTAATAGCTTATTTCTTGACTGACTGTAAAATGAGAATAAAATGTGTAGCTACTGTATGGGTTTACTATACGGTTGAATCACATGAAGTCAGTGTTTTGAAGGCCCAGCACACTTAGTAAATGTTCAAAATCTGCCAATTGCTATTGCAAGCCGTGTACGTCACAGTGATTATTGTGGACCATGTGCATTTAATTTTTTTATTGTTCTTGGGCAGTTGCCTGTTGTCATTTTTAGCAATAGAACGCCTGTGGTGAGTTTAGTATATCTTTCTTTCACACAGGACTTAATACTAGTAAAGAGATCAAAGGGACCAAGGCTCCCGTCTTCCTCCATTTAAAGCCCATGTCTGAAATCTCTCTGCAATGCCCTTTTACTTAGAGAATAACTTGAGCAGGAAATAGAGGGTACAGACTTCCACCCCCCCCCGAATTCTCAAAACACTAAATGCTTAAACATTTTCTCAGAAGCTTAATGTAACAGCCAGTTGTATATTGTACACTGTAAGTAATGGTCTGTCTCTAACACAAAATTAAAAAGCATGTTCAGAAATCTAGATACAAACACATTCATGAGAAAGCGCATTGCACCACCTTCACAGCTCAGAGGTTCCGAGGAGCAGCGCTTGGACCACCACTGCTGACCCTGAAGGTGAAGGAAGAGGGTCACTGAACTAAGCCAGCCAGCAGAACAGGGCAGGGGAGGGAGCAGGGAGAGCAAAGGTGAAGGATGTAAACTACAGTTAACCAAAAAAGAGAGAGAGATTTCTGTATGAGAACAATGGGAAGCCACTGGAAAGTCTTAGGCAGAAGAGTAATAGGATCTGACTCTCAGTTTTAGGAACCCAGCACATTAGAGGGAGAATGAGGGGGAAAGGGGAGAGTCCTTGGGAGTGGGTGTTGTGTCCAGGACAGAGACTGGTCCTGTGTCCAGTGGCAGGAGTGGGAACGAGGGTGTTATCCGGAAGATGGTGAGCAATGGAGGAGGGGATCGTCACCAGCACCTACCGATGGGGTGGGCCTTAGGGGACAGGAGGGAGGTGTCAACGATGCCACCCAGAGTTTTGTTCTGAGTACCAGGCTGGGTGGTGGAGCTTTTAAGGGAGTTGATCAAGAAAGGAACGTGGATTCACCAAACAGCATGGGGTCGGGGGACCTGCACGTAGTCCAGTGCTGCTGAGATGCAACACCCGTGACCCCACCGGGTGAGTAAGAGAGGAGGCTAAAAATGGAGAAGACTACATCGTGAAAAGCCTCCTTTCTTGGTGGGCTCTTCTCACACAGGCAAGTGGATAGCCTCTGGCCTCTTTCTTCCAAGAAACAGTGGCATGATGTTGAGAATGCTCTCTCGGGTGCGGCGGTCCGGTTCGATTACTGGAAACAATGCCAACGGAAGGAGACAGGCGAGGAGGCTGGAGGGAGAAGTCAGGTTGACTAAATGTTCTCTCCTCTCACTCATGTGTCTGAGAGAGAGTTCCCATTCCCTGACATTAGCGTTCTTTTTGCTAAATCTCTTCATTTTCAATGCAAATTCTAAGGTGCTTTCAGCTAGGGGTCATTATCTAATTCTCTGTTACTCAGTGTGCACAGCATTCTGTTTTCTCTGCTTTCCCCCCTTTGGAGAGTGTGCAGCTAGGCTGGCCCTGGAAAGATTATGGGACACGTCCCCGGTGAGCACAGCCTTAGTAGGGACAGGACCTCATGGAAAAGGAGCCCTCAACCCCCACTGCAGGTGCAGAGGGGTCATTGATTTCTAATTACTGAAATCGTGTGTCTCAAGGAGGGGGCACATGCCCAACTTCCAAGGCTACAGGTAATGAGCAAATGGGTTTGAGGCACCATGCAATGGCTGAAGGAGAGAGATGGCCAAGAAGAATGAGGCTTTGCAGCCACCTGTGAGGACTCACTTATAGCTTCTGCATGACGAGCTTCTCCCTGTGAAGCCTGAAAAGTGGCATGGCACTTGGGACCGAGGGACGTCCCTCGACAGTGCGATCCTGAGAAGGGTATCCCAGAGTCCCAGGGGTTCCCTGATGGCAAGGGGTAAAGAATATCAAAGAAAGGGAAAGAAATAAACTGAGCCCTTCCCTTCACTGTGCGTGGACAGTTATGTTGTGACTGTGTATGGTGTTGGGGGTAGGGTGAGCATCAGCATACCAGAGGAGCCCTTTGGTGGATTTAGTCTGGGGAGGAAGCCCAGGCAAGGAGCACCAGACAATGACCTCACTTCGACCCTGGTAACCAGGCAGCCACATTCTAGAGAAACCCCTATGCAGCTCACTTGACTAGAGACATTTAGACAGACAAGATGTTTTCTTGTTGAGGCCCCAGGTCGCAAGGCCATGACCTCAGAAGAGCTTCCAATGACAGCCTCTTTAGATGTGGCAGACTTTGGGCCAGCTCTCACTCTGAGAGCTTCTGGCCTTTCTTTTGCAGGGACCCCAGGAAAGCACAGGGAGGCCCAGGGTGGTCCCATTCATAGCAGGCCACCCTTCTGATCCCTCCTGGGCATCACCACACCTGACCCGTGTGTGTGTGTGTGTGTGTGTGTGTGTGTGTGTGTGTGTGTGAAGGGGAGAAGTTCCTTAAAGGAGGGCCTGCTGTGAGCAAGAGCAGGCTGAGAAGGGGTCAGAAGCCAGTGCTGTTCACACCACAGATCAAGTCTGGCTGGGTGGCTGGACGTGGAGTGTGGGGCGGCCTGAAGTTTTTCCTGACCCCTGGAGGCAAAGCTCATTCCCCCCACCCCTACTCCACTCAGTGGAAGACTGTGCAGACACAGGGTTGGGCTTAATTTAAGAACAGAAGGTCAGATGGTCAGAAGAGGCAGCAAAGAACTGGTAGGGCTCTGGTGCCTCCAGATCCGCTGCCGGTCACTGTCATTGCTGAGCTCCCCACAAAAGACCAGCCAGGGGATGGTCCATTGAGAAGTGAGTGGGAAAGTGTCTCAAACTGCCACCAAAGTCCTGTGCAAGCTCAAAGTCACTGTGGCTACTGTGGGATCTCCACAAACAGAGCCAAGGAACAGCTCGGGAAGGGCACATTGAGACACTGCCCAGGCCACTTCCTAGGGTCCCGGTCCAGCTTTTTTCTTTCAGTTCAGCTTCCACATCCCTGGCCTATAATAGCACCACATCAGCTCCCTTGTTCTTGGCTTGTGAACCTGGAGGCTGATGGGGAGAAGGCAGTTGTCGGGGGAAGGGAGTGGTGCCTGTGAGTCTTTGGGGAGGATCCCGATCTGGACACCCAGAGAGGACCTCTGCCTTTGGGTCAGGAGCAAAGTCTGGCCTCAGACCACCCACCTGGAGGACTGCAGGCAGGGAGGGTTCCCTGTGATGGGTCCTGAGCTGACACTTCTCTGGAAGGCTCAGGCTGTGATCTATCTTTGGGGGGCACACAGAAAGACAGTCACATGGGTGATCTTTTCTCCTCTCGGAGCTCCGGCCCCAGCCAGGAAGCAGAGCTGGCTCCAACTTTAGTGCCTGAGCATCTTGAGGTGCCAGGCGCAGCAGCAGAAGCCGGTGCAGAAATAAAGGCCACTTCAGAACCAGAGGAATGTCCGCCTTCGGCAATGGCTCTAGAGCTGCAGGCAACAACAACATCCATTCCATCAGCAGCTCTGGATCAAGTGCCAGCCTGTGGGTGGCGCCTGCAGGAGCTGACAGAGAAATCACCAGTCCTGCCAGAAAAACCATCACCTGCACTTGTATTGGATCTTGCGGAGACCATGAGCTGCCACACGACCCAGCACCCAGTCTGGGACAACCACACCTGAACCTGCACCCCAGAACTGGCAAGTTACCTGGCACTCCTGTGGAGAGAACCATCACCTGAAACCACAATGGCTCCTGTGGGAGGGGAGAAGCTGATGCATTACTTAATACCCCTGAAAGCAGAGCTGCTTTTAGAACCTTCTACAAAGCCAAGAACAGAAGTGGCTCTTCTTCCACCTGCTCTCCCACAGAAACTCCCTTTACCCTTCCCTTTTCGAGCTTTGCTTTCATGTTCCTTATATTTTATATTTTTCACAGGTTATGGTTTCATTTATTTCAAATTGAAAATTACACACACTAGAAGTTTTATTTTAAACCATACAAGTCACAGGCATTGTGCGCCCTTACGAGGCCATGCAAACATCACCAAAATATATTTGCAGAATATTTTAACCCTGCAAGTGAAAAACTTTCCGTGAGTATCACTCCCCATTCTCCCGCCCCCAGTCTGCTTTTGGTCTACGTCCCTTTACCTCTTCTGGATGTTTCCTATAAATGACATCTTACCACAGTTGTCATTTTTGCATCTGCTCACGTGTTTTAAGAAGGAACTCATTAATTTGTCTCCTGTTTTTATTTGAACTATCATTTTTGTTATTTGAAAGGGAAACCCAGGGTAAATTAAAGATGAGATGCAAGGGGCCCCTTTTAGTCAGTGTGTGCATGACTCCGGGGTGGGGACCACTGTGGTCAAAGTGATCCTAATCTGTAGCCAGGCAGAAAAAGGCTAACTGTCCATGCGCCTGAAACAAAACTAAGAAAAATGCAGAAAGCTGGAAGGAAGAAACACAAACTGAAAACCAGCCTTATAACCTCAGGCCAGAGTACGGTGTAACAATCCCCACGATGCAGAAAACTCTCAAAAGTCAGTGTTTTAAAAAACACAGAGACCGTTTGCTCTTCAATGAGAGGCAACGCACACGCCAGGGCATGTCAGAGATGCCTGGCCTCTCTGATAGGGACACACACCCTGTAAGCCCTGGAGGCAGTGCTGTCTCGTCGGACTGGTAGGCTTCGAGTCAGGAGGGGAGCTGCCCAGGGGATAAAGTCAGGAAGCAGAGAGTCCAGCAGATCCCCTGGAGAGAGGTGAGAAAGGCGCCTCATCTGGGGGACAGTGTGCTGCACCCTTCAAACTGCCACAGCTGCTCATCCCAGGAGGTTACCCCACAGAAATACCAGCACAATTTGTCAGAGATGTGTATTCAAGAGCCTGTCAGAGCATCGGTGAAACTGACATGAATTGAAGAAAACACGGTCTTTGGAGAGGGATTGGTACCCATCCATCCGAGACCACATGGAGGAGTGAAGCTGAGCAGCTGCTAACGTGGGAGCAGGGGTCTCCACGTGCCAACAGATAGACCTCAGGTGTCCACATAGGTGGACCAACCCTATGCTATACCAGGATCCCACCCTGCCGTTAGACCACATACGTGTGATTTCAACAGGCAAACATGCACGTTAATAAGTGAGTCTGCGTACGACAAAAAGAAGGAAAGAATGAGAAGTGTCACTTCTGCAGGTGGTGCTTGCAAATCCCTTTTAGGTGGTGGTGAAATTTTTTATAAGGTGCATTACTTTTGTAACTCCAAAAAGATTAAAATACGTTAATATCCATTTATCACTCATCTATGGACTAAAGTACATTATTTGGCTTTCATTTTTAAAGCTGTTTATTACAAGGACAACAGGACTCATTACATAGTCAAATTGTGAATTCTGAAAGAAATAAAAATGACATAAACAGAAAAGGTCTTTCCCGCGGGAGCAGTTCCCTCACCCGTGGCTGTCTGCAGTTCGAGGGTAAAAACCAGGCACAGAACCCAGTCAAGTCCAGTGCCAAAGACTCCAAAACCAGTGTCCTGGCTGGTTATCAATACTCCAGGTAGAACCAACGGGTGCGATTTACCAAGAATCTCAGAGTTTATCCACAGTGGCTTTGAAAAAGTAATGCCGGGCCAAGGAACAGGGGGTGTTAGAAGTGAAGGTACTGCAAAAATTCAAGTTTTATTTTGGTTCACGATGAACAGTTACAGGATGTTTCGTTTCCCATGTGTCAGAGAAAACTGTACACAGACCCTTTGTATTGTGTCCTTCCTGCTCTCTCCCACTTGTCATTTGTCTTTGCCTCAGTAGAACAATTCAGCAGAGGCTCTCTCACCACCTCCACACCCTCTGGGGTCTTGCTCACACCTATCAAATCTCTCTAAGGAGTTCAGGTCACCATCTCTCAGTGGATTTGTCATATAAGAAAGTCAAAGGCCAAGGGTTCAAATTCTCCAAAACCAGTCATCATTTCCGACAGAGTCCATCCATTAACAAGCTTCAGAAGGAAGCACTGTGGAAATCCAGTCATCTGCTCCTGTGTTTTTAACTCATAAAGAGTTTTTTAAAAAAAAGTGGTGGCGGGAGGGGAGGCATTCATGGCTGTTCTTTTCCAGATTCGGCCGCCACGACGTGGCAACTGTTTTTATAAGGAAAAGGGTGGTGTCTGCTGTGAACACTCTCCTACATCTGAGTTGAACAGCTATGACGAGTGGCAGGTGGCACCCGGAACAGGGACCCAAGGACGAAGGAACGCCTCAGCCAGAAGACGGGAGGACACTCCTGAACGGCCACGGTACGGTAAGTGGGCAGTAAAAAGGATTCCAGCAACCAGGTGTAGAAACCGGGAAGTCTGGGTCCGCCGAGCGCGGCTGTATATCCAAACGCCGCGCTCCAGGTTATTCGCACGGGGCAGTAAAGTCCCCGCCCCGCGGATGGAGCAATTTTTAACCTCTGTACAGCAAACTTGCCCTTGGTTTCCTGAAGAAGGCACGGTAAGTGAATACAGCTGGGTTCGGGGAGGCCAGGAAATAAGAGAGAGATACAACAGCAGGGCCTGCGCGTACTCCAACCTTTGCTTTCCCTTTGTGGACCCCGGTTAGGGAGGCTCTGGATCCTGGGAAAGAGAAACACAGGGTGCAAAAAAACGTGGCTGAAACCCTCGCCACTACTGTAGAGGGATCTACTACTTTGAGGGCAACGGCTCCCCAGCTAGAGCCCGGGGATGAGCCGCTGCCGCCAGACTTTGAACGAGAATTGGAACGGGAAGCCGCTGGGGACAATTCTGACGATTCTGATGGTGCGGACTCAGTAGTACGATTTGTAAAGCAAATGTCTCAACTATCCTCTCGAGACCGAGCTCAGCTCACTGAAGTACTTTCTTCCACTAACCCCTCATCCCCGAAAGCTCCTCCTCCTTGTTGTAGTCCAGTAGGGCCACCGGAAACTACTCCCCGACTAAAGGCTTTACTAAAAGCTGAGGATCTGGGAGAGGACATACAGGGATGTATGCTGTTCCCTGCGTTCGAGAGGCCAAACTTAATGCCTTAGAGGCTGTAGTCATTGGCTTAGGAGATACAGTAGCAGCCCTGGCTCTCCGTTCCAAGCTGCAATGCCATCCTCAATACACATATGTCTGTATAACTCCCGTCCCCTATGATACTTCTGTATGGGACTGAAGCACGGTGAAAAACCAGATAATGGGAATTTGGAGTCATGAAAACATAAGTTTAGACACAAAGCAATTACATCCTGAAATACTGCAAATACAGAATGTTCATCTTTCTGTAATTGACCCTGTTCAAATAGCCCATAATCTGCTACAAGAATTACAGAGATTTAACCCCTTTGATTTGTTAAACCATTCCTTATGGTATCTCATGGGCTTAGGTGGAGTGTTGCTAATTATGTTCTGTACTTTTCCCTAGTCTACCAAAGACTGCGAGCCTAACTATTCTGCACGCAAGTAAAGCTGCATCAGGAGCAAGTAGGAAAAAGAAAAGGGGGAGATGTGGAGAGCCAAGCATGATAACGTGTGCCAAGGGAGTTGGCAGCAGGCCTCGGGTTCAGCACAGCTGCCCTGGGCCAAAGAAGACTGCCTGATAGATTGCTGTAAGCAAAGAATGACTTGGCCACTTGCGACATCACTGTACCAAAAAGCAGCAGGAACTGTTCTTAGAAAAAAATGGGCTCAGCCTTATGGTTTGTTCTCTTCACGCTCTGCTTAAACACTTGCTCAATATATACAACCTGACTTTACCAATAAACAGTTCCCTCCTCTGCATCCCAGAGAAGGGACTCCACCTGACCCCACTTTGACTTTGGCTCTTTATTTCTTAATCCCCCGTCACCTTCCCTCAGGACCTGGTCGATCCAGCCGCGCCTGTCACTGCAAACAGTAGCGCCCCATGGTGCCCTATAACCTCCTGCTGGGTCCCCTGCGTGTTGCAGGACTAGCAGGTGTAAAATCCAGGGCAGCCGTGGACTCCCCTCTCTCCTGCCACCCCCTGCCCTGCCTGCAGCCAGCTCTAAGGTTCAAGGCCAGTGGCATCCCCAAGCAGCATTGCCGGGACTGTTAGCAGGTGAAGAGGCATGGGCGGTGGTTCACCCAGTGCTAAATGAACCCACAGCACAAGCAGAGGCAGCTGTATCTCCTCTGGGTGTGAGACAAAATGCAAGAAAAATTGTACCATGCATGTCCTTGGGAAGTGATGTTACCTTATCGATAAGAAAAATAAAACGTACACATTCTGTTTTCTTTAAAAACAGAAACTTGTAAAAGTGCACAGCCTTTCATTCTGACCCTCCCAGGGTTTTCTTTACTACTGTGGCAGATGCCTCATGCATTAGGGATGTTAGTACCGATTCTGGAATAACAGGCTGGCTGAACAGGAAAAAATGGCTCTGGTCAAGGTAGCCACTCTACTCCTGAGTCTTGAAACAGATGAGGGAGTGTGGCTAAAGAGAAGGCCCCCTGTGAGGTCCCTGGTGCAGGTGATTTATGCTGAGTGAGGCTCCACAGAAGTGCTGTGAATCCAGAAGTAAGGGCATGGCGACCTGGTGTCAGCCAGCAGGGTCCAACTGCTGTCCGGCAGAAGGGATGAGCCCTTTTTCCTAGTCAGTTTAGTCATGATATAGCTGGTTTTACGGAGTGCGTTTTAGAGGCCGTTAGTAATGCAGTCTGTCCTTCTGGGTACCAACCCAGTGCGGTCGGGTTCCTGGAACACTCAGCACACACCGACAGTGTTTGAAAAATGTACCTACCGCTCAGCAACCCAGTGCCCCAAGCCTATGTTCAAACCAGGGGTGCCCAGCCTTTCGGTGTCTCTGGGCCACATGGGAATGAAGAAGAGCTGTCTTAGGCCCCACATTAAATACACAAACACTAATGAAAACTGATGAGCAAAAAAAAGGCCGTGTGTAATTATCATGACACCCACCAACACAGATAAGCAAAAAAGTCCTCACCTAACAACCCTAAGTGTGCAGTGGCCCTTTGGATAATCCTTTAAAAAACCGTTCAGCAAGTCCCAAATGTGTGATTATTAATGTGAAAAGTGTAAGTATCTAAGTAACAAAACTTAGTAATAAAACTAAGTAATGTCAAGTAAATTTACGATTTTGCGTTGGGCCACATTCAGAGCCATCCTGGCCGTGGGTTGGACACCCCTGGTTTAAACTGAAGGTACTGTGAAAATTCCAATTAATTTTTACATGATGAATCATTATAAGTTTTCAACTTCCCATATGTAACAGAAAATGATACACAGTCTTTGTTTGATTTCTTTCTGTTAGAATGTACTGGGACATGAAAGACCTAAGCTACCACCTATGCTGGAACCAAGAAGGTGTGCCTCGCTGGCTGAATACCTGACCTCAACGCTCCCTATTACTGGAGGCAACAGAGGCATAGCCACCCACACCCTGATGGAAACCCATTGAATCCTCACTTGCCCTCCCCTCTCCTTCAAGCTTTTCCCAGAGGCAGGGCCCATAAACCTGGACTTTAAAAGACCCCGATTCATGCCCTGGCTGGTGTAGCTCAGTGGATTGAACACAGGTCTGTGAACCAATGGGTCACCAGTTCGATTCCCAGTCAGGGCACATGCCTGGGTTGCAGGCCAGGTCCCAAGTGGGGACACATGAGGGGCAACAACACACTGATGTTTCTCTTCCTCCCTTCTTCTCTCGAATAATAAATAAATAAATAAGATCTTTTCAAAAAAGTCCCTGAATCAGGCATCCCCAACCAGAGGATATTGTCTTGCTCTTGCAAACACCTATACCAGGACACCTGGGGTAGATCAGCAGGGTGACCCACCATCCCCAGGGGTCTGCTACACACCCTTTAAAAGTCCTCTACCCGTTCCCTTGCTGCTGCCACCTGCTCAGACTCAGCCCCCCTGATGACAGTGTTCTGCCTTGAACAGAAGCCCTTAATTGGAACATTCTGGCTCCTGGCCCTTTCTTAGCCACCCTGCTCCTCTTTTTCGTCATCTATCCTTTACCCAGTAGGATGGTCCAGAAGTTCAGTCCATACTATTCACTAATCACTTTCATACTCTGGCCCCTTGTCCAAACCTAGAAGAGAGCCCTGAGTGGTCCAGAATTAGCAGCCACCGAAGTGCTGACAGCTGCTCTGTCCTGTGTGCCCCTAACTCCACCTGACGTCCTGCTGTGGTCAGAAAGTCCAGGGTTCCAGTAAGTCCACTTTTATTGAACCTATAGAGAAATGTGGCTTCAACAGTTTTTTTCCTTTCCAAATTCAGATACAAAAATTCAATCTTGTATAATTAGCAAGATAGAGTGCCTTTCATGTGAAGTTAATATTGACCTGTCTTTGACCATGGATGTCTGATGGAAGAGGACAGTTCGAAATGACAGAACCCATCACAAATTGGATGGTGGAGTCTTTCCTCACAAGCCCTTCCCCACCTTGGATTAACCAGTTTGCCATTGGGATTCCAACGAGTTTGAGTGACATTTGCTCCAAGAAAAGCTTCTGCCTTTCAACAGAGACCATCTCTACTTGCTTTTGTGGCCTTTCACCTTTGAGTTGAACCTGGTTCCACTTATCTTTTTTAACTCATCAAGAAAAAAAAAGCCCTGTGTGAAGTCGCACAGCTTGGTCCTACACTCCCCAGTGATGCATTTGTCTCAAGCATCGGGGATATTGCCACATACCCTGAAATTATTCAGTGACTGAATTTTTAAAAAGGAGTTGGCTTTTGTCTATGTAGCCACCCTCATTCTGGATATGGCCACTGAATAGAGCACTGGGGCACGGTGAGGAAAACAGGCTTCACATGTGTAGTTCTGTGATGAGCGAGTCTAGTAAATTGCTCTGCAGCCGGAAGAAAGGGCAGGGTGGTCTGGTGTCAGCCAGCTCAGCCTCGCTGGTGTCTGGAGAAGGTGGTGATTCCCTTTCTCTAGCAGCTATCTTTCTGATGTCTGCATTTTGACAGGGTGGATTTGGGGGAGGATTAGCCATGATGAAATCTTTCTGGGCACCCTCATGCCAGATGGGACCAATGGGGAACACTCCCAGCAGCAGTCAGAATATATCAGCAATGGGGTATAGAAAGGAATGCCCTGCCAAGCAGCAGGTCACCCCCTGCCTGTGTTCAGATTGAAGTTACTGTGAGAATGTCAATGCCCATTTGATTCATGTTGAACAATTGTAGGTTATTCCATTTCCAAAGAGAAAGTTGTACAAAGCCCCTTTGTGGCCTTTAGCTCTTGCTTCTCTCCTTTGCCATCTGTGTTTCACCCACTGGATTGTCCAGCAGCAGCAGCAGCAGAGACCTAACTCCGCAAACTACTTCCACACCTTCTAGCCGGGCCACACCCAGCAAAGCTCCCTGTGTAACTCATAATTATCAATGCCCATACTGTTTTTTGTGTCCCCCCAGGTCCCCTAACGTTGGTGCCCAGGGTACATTTCTTCATCACTGACACTCGGAGACCCTGTTGGAGGCAACTTCGGAAAAAGAAAAGTACTGCTGTTCAAGCAAGGCCCGCTTTATTTCTCATACACATGTTTACTTCCCTGGTTTCTTTGTTTTTGTGTTTTACTTTTAGATCCAGTTCAGATATTGTAATGTGACAGAGTATCGTGTACATTACACACGCAGCACCACAGTGTGCCGGCTTGGAATTTACTGCGACTCTTTTGTTATTCAACAGCTGATAGAAAACATCTTGAAATGGAGCGTCCATTATAAACTGTAGGGGACTGGTTTGTTTTCGTCTGGCAAATGTGACTCAGCTCTGTATGGAAAACCTTCAGAAGCAAAGTGGTGGGCAAAAAGCCAGATCTTCAATCCAGGCTTTCCCATGGGTATCAGGCCTAGAAAATGCATACATACTGCTATGGCTTGTTCTTCCTAAAACTCCATCACCCTGGTCTAAAACAACAAATGTGTATTGTCTATCTTCAAGGTAATTTCCAAAGCCTGTGTAAATTTTCCCAAGGACAGAGCTAAGGGATCATCGCCATTCCCCTCTGCATGTTATTTTCATTCCCTTGGTTGTACCTAAAATGTAGACAATAATATTCTATGTAATGGATAATAAATCTTTCTCTGATGTAAGACCCCAGGAAAACAATAAAAGCCTGTCTAGGCAAGGGTCAAGGTGCTCCTCTCTTGAGGGAGTGGCCGAGGCATCCATAGGCACTCTCCTCTTGAGAGAGTGGCTGCCGTCCCCTTTTTCTCCACAGGATTTCATGTCACCTGTGCATTCATTCTCATCATCAGTCACAAGAGGTGGACTCTGCTGGCCAGGGTCCACCACATCTGGCTCCCAGGAACAGCGACACAAAGGCTATCAGCCAAGCTATCAGCCATTGCAGTCAACACACCAATGTGGGTTGAATGCACGCAACAGCCCAGGTAAGGGCCAACCACCCCGAGTGCTTTCCAGAGGGCGTAGGGTGTACTGTATTTTAGGACAAAAGGGTATCTTTCTGAGGCCACCCTCTCCTGTGACCTCACTTTCTTTAGTAAGCAGAAGCCTTGTTCTCTTCTCACTGGCAATTGCTGCACCCTGTGGGCACAGGTCCAGCATTTAAAAGCCATAAGGGTGGTCGCTGCAACAAAGGCAACTGTGACAGGATGAGTTGGAGGCGGGCCAGGGTAGAACACTAGGTTTCCTGCCAACTGCAAGCAAAAGCCTAACACTGTAAAAAAACACTCAAAGCCCATCCTCGCAGCACAATCCCCAATCAGGTTTTAGGCTTGGGAGAGAGAGCAATAAATTTTCCTATCAATTAGCCTTTTTTTTTACAAGTGCCTCTGCGCATTCTTTCTTTAAAAGCTGCTTTTTGCAGCCCTTTTGATTTTGCCTTTTCCCTCCGCCTGCCTGTAAACAGAAAAGCAGATAGTAAATGAGTGTTTTGGTTTGAACCAGACTCCAGAGATTGTTTGAGAACTCAGAGTTAGTTAACAGGGTTGTTTATGAGTGTCTCAGCTTCTTGCTGAGGTGCCGAAGATAAGAGGCATTCCTCCCTCCAGCTTGAGATCTTTAGCGTTCCTACATGAGTAGGGGCCTTGCGGAGGTGTCTGGGGTCAATCCCCGACTCATACTGGTGCCTAATAGGGAGTTCCAATCACAGTAATTTAACTCTCGGCTCGGTCAGGGAGCACAATATAAAGGTTGGTCACCTGGCACTTCGAGTTTCCCCTAGCAGTTTAGACGCATGGGAAAAACCGGGAACCCATAAGCGGAGTTATGGTACCCTGGATACCAGGCAGCCCTCCTTGACAGTTTTCACCAACAGTACATTTCTGACCCACCACACTATACTCCCTAATAGCTAACTACCTAGGGATTAGTACAAGCTGTGGAATTTGAAACGGCAGAAATTGAAAGTAAAAAAAGAAACCTTTTAACAACAAGAATGGGCTTTAACTTGTCTAAAGAGCAAGAAGTCTATCTGCATGTGTTGCAGCAACACCTCCGAGGATCGGGATGTGAGGTAAAACAACAAAATCTTATACAGCTTTAACAAACTATAAAAGAATATTACCCTGCTTTTTCTGATAAAGGAACCTTAGATTAGGGTTTGGGGAAAAGCAGGTAACACATGAAAGGCTTTACAGGATAGTGGATTTCCTACTGGAGTTCAGAATTTAGTAACTTGGGGACTAGTCAAGACTGCTCTCCTGCCTGTATGGACTACGAAAAAGGAGTTAGTTGTAGAGGAAGATATGGAATTTGGTTCAGATGAGGAAGTTGTATACGACGCAGCAGAAGACCAGGCTATGAGAGTCCGACCCACAGCTCCGCCACAATAAACTAGAGTGTGAGAGCTTTTTCTCAGGACCAAGTTCTCTGCTTGGATTAAGTACGTGTTTTTGGTGATTGGGTGTCCGATGTACTTGGCAGGTCTTGCTCCATGAAAAGCACTTGCTTTTAAACCATTTCCTCTACACTTGCTTTTGGAGTCTTTGACCTGTGAGTCAGCACGTGATTCCCATCTTTAAAAAATAAACTGAGCAGAGTGAGAAAACAAATACCGCTTGTAAATTTCCACAGCTTGACCAGCCCCTCACAGCATTTTCCTTTCTACAGCTGCAGATCCCTGAAGCTTCAGGGGTAGTGACATGAAAGGAGTTACTCACTGGCCAAGCAAAACTGTGTTGGCTGTTGTCTCTATAGCCCCCTAATTCTGGGTCCTGAAATGGAATGGGGGTGCATCTGGTGAGAGAAAAAGAGCAGAGTGATGTGGTGTCAGCCCTACAGCCTCCCTGGTGTCCGGAAAGAGGGTGTGTGAGCCCTTCTCTCTAATAAACTTTCCTCCTGATGTTCGTTTTTACGGAGATTTTAGAGAGTGAAAGTGAGATTAAAATCTGTCCTGATGTGTAATAAGTTTCTAGAAAGGTCCAATGAAGAATGGTTGCCAGAGCAAGTCAGAATATATCGACAATAATTTCAAAAAAATTACATCCTGCCAAAAACAGGACTGAATATCTAAATGAAGTTACTGTGGAAATTATATTTTCAGTTGACTCAAAATTAATGATGGCAATGCCTCAAAATTAGTTAATGCCTCATATGTAAGGGAAAACTGTGAAAAGGCAAAGCCATAGTCTTTTCATTGGCATGTGAAAGATCATTTTACTTAGCCAAACAGTATTGCTGCAACCACAGATGGAAAAATTCACTTAGGAGTCAAGTGTGAGGATAACCACCGCCAGGTTCCTCAGGTCCCAGTTAAAGCTGCCCAGAAAGTATTAACAGCTCAGAGAATGTGAGTCGGCCAAGTATCAGGACCTACATACCTAATCCACTAACCCACCGAAGCTCCAGCCCAGGTGGCCGCTTTCCCACTTGGTTGCATTAACTGCTCTTCAAGGGCTGGGCAGTTGAAGTAACTGCTGATTCTTGGCAGAATTGGCATGTGACAGTTGGTTTAGAATGTTCTGGGTTCTGAGACAGTTTGAGAGTCAAGCAGACCCCTAGTTCTAGTGTTGTCCCCTGATCATGAGAAGGACTCAGTTGGGCAAAAGATCCGACCCTGAATATGTCTGCGTGTGTGGCAATGGGCTTGGTTTTCCCAAGGGACCTCACTCAGAGAGGCTTTGGCTGGAGGAAAATGAGCAGGAAGGAGGCTGGTCAGGTTTGAGAGTCTTCCTGACTCAGGTCTTTGCCTGCATTCCATTTCCCAATATCGGACAGGTGACCTTGATTGCCTCAGAAAGCCTGAGCCAGTGACAAGATTGACAGATTGGCTTTTTGGTAGAGAAAGAGAAAACACATGAGTATACATGAGCACAGTTTTTTTTTAATATGTGAGTATAAATGAACTGAAGATGCCCAGCTCACTGGCCCTGTTTTTTGCTGCACCGTTTGTTCAAAAATCAGCACCACCAACCCAGCTACACCCGCCACAGCCAGACAAGAACATTTATTTTAATATAAAGATTTAGAAGTACATCAAATCTCTAGGGAATTCCTAGAAACCCAGAGGAAAGAACAGAGTGACGTAGTGTCAAACATCACAGCCTCCCTGGTGTCCAGAATGAGCTTTTCTCCTGATGCCAGTTTTTATGGAGGAGATTTTAAAGGGTGTTAGTGATGTTCAAATCTGTCTTGCTGTGTAGTAAGTTTCTAGAAAGGTCCAATGAAGAATGGTTCCCAGGTGCATTCAGAATATACTTCCAGTAAGTTTGAAAAAGTTACATTTAAAAGCCACATGGGAGTACAGCCACTGCCAACTTCTTCAGGTCTCCTGGAAGGCTGTATGCAAAGCGGCTGAAACCCTGAGTTGGCCCTTTAGCAGGGCCTACAGACTTCATTCCTTAAGCCACCGAAGCTCCAGCCCAGGTGGCCGCTCTCCATTTGTTGCATTAACTTCTTTTCCAGGGCTGGGCAGTTGGAATAACTGCTGATTTGGGGCAGGGCTGTCATGTGACCACTGGTTTGGAATGTTCTGGGTTCTGAGACAGTTTGACAGCCAGGCAGACTGTTGGTCACTGGGGTGGTCCCCTGATCTTGAGAAGGACTAGGGCAAAAGATCCCACCATGAATACCCACTGTGTGGTGGGTAAAGGTGAGAAGGGGGTGTTACAGAGCAGACCCAAGGTGGTGAATGATATACTATTACTGAAAGGACCCCCACCTTTTGCTCCAAACCCCATACTTGGTTTGCCTTGCCCGCCAACAGGAGAAAGACATCTCTCAATGCCAGAGATTGGTGAAAAGGAAAGAAATTATTTATTTGAAAAGTTATACAGACTTAGAGTAATAATGTCATGTCTTCATTAAAAATACCAAATTCCGCCCTGGCTGGTGTAGCTCAGTGGATTGAGTGCACACGATCGCGGTTCGATTCCCAGTCAGGGCACATGCCTGGGTTGCAGGCCAGTTCCCAGTTCCTGGCAGGGGACGCACGAGAGGCAACCATACATTGATATTTCTCTCTTTCTCTCCTTCCCTTCCCCTCTAAGATAAATAAATAAAATCTTTAAAAAAAAACACCAAATTCCTTTAAAATGCCCACAAACACACAGTCCTCCCGTCTTCCTTCTTCTCTCTGCCAAGTCCGGGTACCATATCCCAGGAAAAGAAGCAGAAGTCCCCGGCACCATCAGCTGTGTCACTGCCACAATCTTCAGTTAATCCAAAACTATGTGGCACCTTCTCATGACCCACCAGCAAGACTCCTTTCACCCTTTTTCTTCCAGCCAAAGTCCCCAGTGCTTCCTAAGCCATGTGGCAAAAGGGAGTACCCCAAAGCCACAAGGTCCCAACTCGGCATAGCTGCCTTGCCTGGGTTTAAGTCCCAGCACCAATCTTCCTTTGCAGCCCTGTTTCCGACTCCTCTCACAATCACTTACACCTGCCAACATTTCCGTATCCATCCAGCTTTATTCGGGTGCCTCAGTAAATCCGGGCACACATGGCCCCAATCATCTCCCAGCTATCATGCAGGTTCTGTAACCAGGGGGAGTTGCCTCCCGGTTAATTCATGGGTTGAAGTCACTCCCATCCCCCGGGTGCAAAGCGTGGCCGCAGCTATTTAACATGTCCATGAAACCAGTTAAAGGTTATAAGTGTGTTAAATGACCATGCCAGAGGTTAGCTGCAAAGCTGTTGTAATGCAAAACAGCTTTCAATGGCCCTGCTCCATGTGTCCCATTCCCCAACTCAGACTTGTGGGGGTGAGGACATCCCATACATATTGTTTTCTAATATTTCCTGGGCACCTGAAGTTCTGGACCCCATTACAAATCCCTATTTGCCCCCCCTTGGCTGCATCCTGTTACAGGGGTGCCTGAGTGTTTGTTTTTCCCAAGGGACCTCAGAGAGGCTTTGGTTGGAGGGAAATGAACAGGAAGGAGGAGCAGGAAAGAGTTGAGAATTTTTTCCTGACTCAGGCATTTGCCTGCATTTCCTGTCTAAATATCAGGCTGGTGGCCTTGATTGCTCCAAGGAAGCCTGGACCAATGGCAAGGACAACAGATTATTGTCTGTTCTGTGGGGAAAGATAAACTACATGAGATGATATGTAAGCAGGGTTTTATATAAATGAACTAAAGATCCCAGATCATGAGCCCTGTGGTGTTTCACTACACTGCAGGCTGGACTATTTTTTCAAAAACTACCTGTCCCAACCCCAATTCTTAGAATTGTTCAGCAATTGTTTAAATTATAGCTGAAACAAGCACATCTTAGCCGTTTAATGCCTGCCTGTTTTGTGTAGTGTAAAATCTGCACCACCATCTCCTGGGACTGTGAACAGACTCAACTCACGGCAGCCCTTGTGGATTCTGTGACCCGGAACCCCCTCACCATGCTGCTGAGCAAACTCAGGAGATACCTCAGGCCCCTGACTGATTCCCTTCTCTCCCTGGAGCTACCTGCACTTTTTCATTTCTAGATGGGACCCCATCCTCTTGGCTCTAAAAGGCCTCATCCTGGGAGGGACTCCCCCTGCAGGCAAACGTGTCAAAGTGCTTCCCAAATAAAACCTGCTGTGTGTGACTGTGTCCTTGCTGTGAACGTATGTTTTGCCTTGATCAGCATGAAATCCTTGAACTCACTACGAAGGAAAGTTGGCGCCAATAATTGGGTGTGGCACTCCGTGAGGGGTAATGTTACAGGACAACAAGGGAGGGTCAATATTTGGCCCACTCAGGGATGCCGAAAACTGTTACAGAAAACAGTCCCCCCCAGGATGGTATACTAATACATACTGGGCTCATCTGTCCGCCGCCGATTGGAAAGACACCTCTCAATACCAGAGATTTGTGAAAAGAAAAGGAAAGGTTTATTCAAAGCTATAAGACTTACGGCAGTGACCCGATGTCCCCATAAAAATATCAAAGTCCTTTAGGATAACCACAGATGCCCACAGTGCTTCCTTCTCCCCCTGACCTAATTCGGGGTACCATATCTCAGGAAAAGAAGCACACGTCCATGGTTCCAGGCCACTGGCACCGTCACCTGCGTCGCTGTGCAGGCAGAATCTCCAATTAATCCAAAGTCATGTGGCACCTTCTCATGACTTACTGGCAGAGTTCTTTCACCCTTCTTCCAGGCAAAGTCTCTCCTGCTTCCCAGGCCACGTGGCCAAAGGGAGCACCCCAAAGCCACATGGGCCTCTTCTACCAGAGCTGCAGGGGTCCGCACTCTGCCAAAAGTATGTGGCTTTTTTCTTCACCTGGCTGCAGGGGTCCCCATTCTGTAAAACCTCATGGCTCTCCCTTTCACCCAGGGAAGAGGGGGGTCCTAACTCTGCCCAAAACCACATGGCTCTCTCTTAATGGCTGCCGCATCTGCCTTTAAATCCCCACAGCAGTCCTCCTTTGCAGCCCCATTTCCGACTCCTCCCACAATCGGTTACACCTGCCAGGAATCCCATATCCTCCCAGCTGTACTGGGCTGCCATAGTGAGTCTGGGAAAGTGTGGCCCCATGGGGGGACCAGCCCCCAGTTACATCCTAGGTAGAAGCCACTCCCTTCTCCCTGGCTCTAAGCATGGCCACAGCTATTTAACATATCTATGAAACCAGTTAAAGGTTACAGATACTTTAAATGACCATTCCAGAGGTTGGCTGCAAAACTGTTGGTATGTAAAACAGCTCTCAATGGCCCTGCTCCATTTGTCCCTTTTCCCTGAGGTGGGGGGGAGGACATCTTAATATTTCCTGGAAACCTTGAGTTCTGGACCCCATTTCAAATCCCTTTTCTGGGGCCCCCCTCTTGGCTGTGCCCTGTTACAGTGACAGTGATAGATGAGGTTTCCACCTGCTCCTCACCTCCCCAAACTGAGTCCTGAGTGGTTCCAGGAAAAGAGTATACAGCCACACTTCTTTACAAATGTGTGGCCCAGTGGTTGTGACTTCAGGCCAACAAGATGCCAACAGCCCTCTCTATTATAATTTGTTTCCCAGAGTCTTGTCTCAAAGTTACAACAGAAGCTGACACTTTGTTAGGGAATATAGAGGCTGTTTCAGGAAATAGGTCAGAAACACAAGCATCTGACCAAACACTTGGATGCACTGTCCACACAGCTCACTGCAAAATGCTGTTGAAATGCAATTATTAAGATGATGCAAGATGCCATCATCTTAATGGGAGTGGGACAGAGTCCCTAAAAGGGTGGGGGTATAACCATAGGTAGATAACTAGTTATTAATAAGGAAGAGAGCAAAGGGACTTGGACATTGAGTTTAATAAATTGGGAAGCACAAGCCTGCTTGCTTAGCCAGGAAGCTAGAGCATTTACAGACTCATTCACACACTTCAGGGGAGCACTGCTGAGGAGACTTCATCCTAGGAACACAGGAAATCTTCCCAGGAGCACTGCCTGCCCTCAGGTTCCAGACTGTTGGGTGTGCAGGTGGGGGTGCTTGGCCATAGATACATAAAAGTTCTACACTTCTTGAACAATGAGAGACTAAGCACAAATCTGAGGTTCTATCAAAAGCCATCCTTGCTTTGGCTTTTCATGCATTCAAAACGGTGGGCTGAGGCCAGCTTAGTGGAGAGAAAGATGCCCAAGAGAAAGATCCCTCACTAAACCCCCATACTTGTCAGAAACATCAGCCATGTTGACAGAATGGGAAGCAATATCGCCTATTGGGACAGAAGCACATGGGAAAAACAAGAGCCGGTCAATTTTCAGGTGGCATTTGTAAATGACATTGCCTACACTCTTGTTGATGGAACGATATATCTCTTGGAATAGCTTCAGACAGCCAAAAAGGGGAGAGTTAGGTATGAATGAGGACTGGGAGTCCAAGCGGTGTATAATTCTATCCTACAGAAACAGAATTTCCAGGTTTTGGGCCCTCGCTTTATGACTGTGTGGAGAAGCCCACATAGTTCATTACGTCACAGCGTTCTTTCAACTTGATGGCACTTCTGTTGTACCAGGCAGATAAAAACTGAGAAGGATTCATTGAGTTTTAAGTTTTGGGTGGGAACTGGGTTAAATGGTGTTCCCAGCTCATTTTCAACATCTCACATCCTTAAGCCAAATGATAAACACCCATCCCTTCAACGCTGACACACTACTAGGTTTCACTTCATGTGGTGAGGCTGGACTTTTTAAACATGAAGCATGGCCCAAGGGGTGGGTTATGGCTGAACTTTCACTCCAAGTTGGGGCCTGTAGCCCCTTTTGGGTTAATTTTAATGGAAATTGGTAGGACTGCTGCCTATCTCTTGGCTGCCGGCAAGCCTAGCTATGTTTGGAAGTTGGTTTTAATTTATTTTTTTTCCCCAAGGGATAAAGGTGCCTCATCAAAGGCTAGTTCTCGCATTGTGTTTGTGGTGATCACATCATTCAAACTGGGATTCTTTTGAGAGTGAAGAAACTGCTGTTACTAATTATGCTGGTAGACAGGTGCAAAGTAAGGCTGTTCAGGGAAACTAGGGTGAAAATTCACCCTGCCCGTAGGAAATGGAGGCAGTTTCATCCAGTGCATTGACAAAGGGAGCAATGTGCTGTCTCAAGGTGCCCTAGGGGCTGAACCAATGCCACACCCATTCGAGGACCTTATAAATCCCCAGCCACTAAGAGCATTACTGGAAGAAACACTAGATCGTCACTTATCCTTCCACCCAAGCTTGGTTTAGGATGTTCTACTTCTTCTGTGTCACAGATGTTCTCTGAAATATGACAAAACCTAACCAAAAATGCTCTCCAGAAGGATTCATGAACATTTCAGATTTTGCATAGAATTCCACAGAAGTCTGAGTTTCCACAAAGCCACCTATGAAAATATGAGCCCTAGACCTATCAGTCCTATAAAGTGTGAACTACACAAAATATTTTTGTTATTTTTATCAAAGATGTTAAAATAAGTTGAGGAGCACCCTGGCTGGGTTGCTCAATTGGTTTAGAGCATCATCCCATACACCAAAATGTTATGGGTTCCATCTCCCATCAAGGCACATATAGGAAGCAATCAATTGATGCTTCTCACATTGATGTTCTCTCTCTCCCTCTCTCTCCCTTCCTCCCTCTCTAAGATCAATAAACATATCCTCTGGTAAGGATTAAAAAATAAGTTTAGGAACATATAATTTACAGAATTTATTGAAATAAACATGATCAAAAGCCATTGTGTAAAAGGTAACGAACAACATGTATATGAATATAATTCATGAGTGGTTGCCTCAAATTCACTGTTCTCAATAGGCATCACTGACTGACTTTGTACCAACTGGAGGCCATTACAGCAATTCATACAATATATTCAGAAGTTAGCATGCCTGATCTCAAAATTACTCCATGAGAGGAGTTAGGCTGTAATAGCAATCATAATTTGGTAATATTCTTTCTGTCTTAATCCAAGTAGGTTTATTTTTTAATGACAAAAAGCTTGTTAATAAAGACACTACATATTTAACAGAAAAATTGTTAAAGCAAGAAGTTAAAGGCACATTGAGGTGTTGGGGACTGCCATGCCTGGTTTCAGGAGCTGAAACCCCAGGTGGCTAAGGCTGAATGAGAGACCTTTGTATCATAAACCACTAAGAAGACAAAGCTTATCTCCCTGGCAGGAGCTCAGCTTCTGCTCCTTTTCCATAACTGGCCTCCAATGCTTGATCAGCTAGCCAATGATGGGTAAGATTCCCCGAGGGGGGAATCACCTAAGACAGGCATGATCACGTGGAGGCCCCAGGGAAAGACTTGGGGGCTATGGTGAAAGGGAGTGATGGACCCTCACCCCCCAACTTTGACGAAGCCTGAGTCCTCAGTCTGTCTGTGAAAAGTCTCCAAGAATTCTTTGGCTATCTGCCTCCTCTGCCTGACTTAAGTCTGAAAACAATGACAGAGGGTGGTGCAGCCTTGTGCTGGGAATGATGGGTTCCCTGGGTAATCTGGCATGAGAAAGAATTCCTAAAAGTCCTGTGAAGCCTGCTGTGCCAAGAGTGCTTTCATTCATATGACAAGGGTCCAAGCAGGAAATGAGTATGTCTCCCAAAGTTTCTGCAACCCCCTTTCCTGACAGACACTGACTCAGACTAAGCCCTCAGATTTCTTTGAATTGTTATCTACCATTGATCCTTGCCACCCTGTATTCCCGTGTATTACAACTGAATAAAAGCCCCTGGAGGAAGAGGCTGCAGACCTTTTTCTTATGAGAAACTGGCCACCTCCCCTCCCCAAGCAGAACATGTCTTAGTAGCACTTACTTTCATCATTGGTGGACAGGGACTTGTGAGCAAAGTCACCCCACAGTGAGAAAGAGTGCTTTTTTAAGCCAATTCTTTTTCTCTTTCTCTTCTAATTTTGGCCTGGAGAAAGGTTGGAGAAGCCCCTAAATATGTTCCTTGCTCTCATTCCAAAATCCCAAGTGTGCCTCACACCCTGGCCCATCCCTTCACTGGGAGCAAGGTGCTGCATACCATTTAATCCAATTTAAAGGAATCATTTTACATATCAATAAAACACAATTCAAGAAAATTATTTTAAAGTGTTTTATTACTGACAAGTTTAAATAAATCCCTGGTTAACCATCAATACTTCATAAATACAAAAAATACTACCCTAAATTTCTATACTATAAAAAAATACTATTCCTAGTTCTCTTCAAAAGGCATCAATATGTGGCACCTATAAAAAGAAAATGTAACTGGGGACCTAAAACTAAACTCACGAGTTTAGGGAGCTGCCAGGAAAATACATGGCACAAAAGGCTCTAGAATGTTGTTAGTTGTTGTCCAGATATTTTAACACTTTTCACTTTCAAAAAAAGAAATGTCAAGGCATTAGGCTGCCTCACTATTCCGAAGGTATTTTTTCACATTTCAAAAGAGTTGACATAATACACACCTCCTTCATTCTCTTTCTTTCTCAATGTACTGAGATGACCTGATGAGAGAAAACCCTGGTGAAGGGCCCCACAAACACCTAGCACTTCAGCTGTGACAAGCACCTGCTCCCTCACACTGACACGACGATGGCTGATTCACGGGAGCCAGTGAGACCCAACAGCCTTCCTAACAAGGTATATGAGGGAGGACCCAAAGATAGAAAACTATTTACTTCTAAAAATTGTGTATTCTTACATGTTTAAACTTCAGTCACCTTTAAAAGGTACCTTCCCTTTGAGTGAGACGGTTTTTCCACGGCTCTAAAGTGTTTTTCAACTCGTCGATTTTGATGCCTTTCAGCACTTCTGCCTTTGTTTGTCTCACCTCTTTCACACTGTCAAAATGTTTCCCTTTGAGGACTTTTTTCACCCAGAGAAACAAAAAGAAGTCGCTAGGGGAGAGATTGAGTGAATAGAGAGGGTGGGGTATGGGGGTCATGCCATTTCTGGTCAAAAACTGCTGAACACTCAGCATGATGGTGAGAAGGTCCACTTATAAGTCACTCATGAAATGGGCAAACGCCTTGAAAGACTCCTCAGAAACATTTCAGTGAAGCCAGACTCAGCCTCTCACAACAATACTAGCCAGCACACTGATTACAGATGGTTCCTAGAACACTCACCTGGGCGGGGGGGGGGGGGGGGNGGATGGGGGGGACAGGGGAGCCTGTACAAGGTGGCTTTCATCCAAAAGATAATTCCGGTTTTGAGGATATCCCTCGAGTATGCAGCACCTAGAGATACTTGCTGCAGCCCTTAATGAATCAGTCCTATTCAATAGGACTTGCTGTGGATTAATTAATCTTCATTTTGGTCCCCAGGGAAGAGGGTTTTAGAGTCTCTGAAGACAGGACTGAAGAAATGGCTTGTCTTGGATTAGTAACTCAAGGTACTCCTGCTGCTGCTGCTACAGCTGAGACCTCAGATTTTGTAAGCTTCATGGGGTGCCCCGCATGTCCCTGCAGGGTCGGGGCTCATGTGCTGAGTCCCCGGGCTACCAGGACGGCGGCGCTACATCTGAGCCCCTGTGGATCCTCTGGCTCTCTGTTCTCAGGTCTACACATAACTCACATGCTTGCCTCTGGGCTGCAACCCCTGAGGCCTGTGCTCTCCGTTTCATCTCCTGTCTTCTGTTTTCCAATAGTTACTAGTTACGGTTGCAGCGGCTGCAGCTGGTGCTTTCCTAGGCATCTGCTCCAACATCCACATCTCCCTACACTGGCTCCTTTTCGTTAATGATCCTTTTCTCACTTATTCAACTGCTGCTTCACTACGGTTTCCATCTTTCCCTACCTCAAGAGCAATGTTTGTTTTACATAGCTGGGAGCCATTCGCTCATCTATTTGATGACATTTCACCACTGTCTTTTACATAGTCATTCCCCTGATGTTCAATTTTCCTTTATAGGCCTCAATTTTGTTGGTCACATTTACTACCTTGAATTTAGTGTCAGCCTGCACAGGGATTCTGTCACTGAGGAGAAGCAGCCTAACTTCTTCCACTCCTTTTATACAGTTCATCATTGTGCTTTTCTTGGCCACAGGCCCCATTGCTGCCGTTATTGGTTCCAAAACATTGCTCTCAAAGAAAGACACTGTGCAGCGTGAATGCTAGGGTCCTCTGCAAACAGGCCCCTGGATTCTGGCCTTCATTGTCCAGGTTACTGGGAGGGACAAGCAACACGGAGGCAGTGTGAGGAGCCTGCCAGTCGCTCTCCGCACAGACTCCCGTGGCATGGGTTCTCCATGTCTGGAGTCTGGTCCCAATAGAAGCCTCCTGCAAGACCCAGCACGAATGATCCTGCCCACCCCCGAGAAGCCGGGTCCTGCCCACAGTAGCTCTGAGTGGCACCACACTGGGTTAGGCCCTAGAGAGGCACCACGGGCATGCATGGCACACTGGTCTCCGGTGGCACTTACCTTTCATGTGGTTCTGGTCTGGATGGTGCACCCTGGCTCTCTTATCTCAAGGGGCCCTTGTCCTCACTCCATTGGCACTGAAAGGAAACCACTCATCACTTTCCCTCCCTGGCATCCTCAAGAGGCCCTTTCCCACTACGCAGAGCTCTGGCCCTTGGAAGCCCTGCAGCCCTGCAGCCCTGCTCACCTGCTCTCCGCCATTGTTCTGGGTGAGATCCCGGGACAGGTTGTTGACACGGAAATATACAGCCTCATCCCATGGCTCTCTCTCCTCCAATCTGATAAGCTCGATTTCCCAGGTGGGAATGAGAAACCTTGAATGTAGGCCTCTTCTTTAAAGGCCAGAATCAGTAATGGGGGACCTGACCCTCAAAAAAAGGAGAAATGGTTGAGCTGCCTCTGCGTGCATCACGCTAAAGCCAGGGTGACACACGCTGGCTGCTCAAGGGAAAGGATTTAGAATGGAGTGAGCGGAAACGCCACTCCTTTTTAATCTCCCCACTGCTGTGGCGCCTGGGGCCAAGGTCCTGGGCCTCAGGCATCCGGGCAGGAAGAGGGGAGGGGAGGAGGCTTTGGCTATCAATGGCAGGCCTTTCACCCTTCCCCTACTCGTGCATGTCACCCTAAAATATTAGTTTTGGGGGGGTTATAAAGGGAGAAAAAACACTAAACAGGACCAAAGTTTTGTTTCTCTTCTTCGGTGGTCTTAAGTGACTTTTATCGGCATTCTAGTTTTTCAGGAAATACTTAACTTTTGTAACCTGAGGCACATGTTCTTAAGAACAAGGATATTTGTCTGGTCCAACAAGACCTTGGTGATGAGTCATAAATTGAAAGCTGCTATGGCAAGCTCCACTTAACACTGTCAACAGAGTGTTGTCCTTGTGTTATTTCTAGTTCTTGAATCTACATGGTGGTTGTAATGGGTCATATTCTAGCCATTGTCCACCCTTACCACTGTTACCCAGATATTTTGCAAGTTACATAAAAGGTTCCTTTTCCACCAAACTCTGTCTCCAGAGTTTTTGCATGTTGGCAAAGTAGTTGGGCCCCTCCTGGTCGGCTATCAGCTCCATTTTGACCCAGGCAGAGGGGTGAAGCCAGCTCAGCTCATAAGTGGGCTTATGGCCCCAGTGTGTCTGTTGGTGATGGGAATATTTTTCTTGAAACAAAAAAATATTCTCAAGTTCCTGTGGTGGGCCAGGCTGCTGTTATAGTCAGCTGCTGTGGCTGGGCCTTGAGGTCTGAGTTCACATGCAGATCAAGGAGGGCCTAGGAGATGCCAGACTCCAACTCACCACTGGGCTTCAACGTCTTGGCGCTAGACCTTGGCTTTCTCCTGCTTTTTCTTATTGTTGCTTATTTCTCCCCTTCCTTGATGCCATTTGCAATGGCTTTCCACACCTCCAAGACTTTCTCTTTCTTATGCATTTAAATAAAGTATTAAATGTTTTGGGCATCCCTGAACTTGCTAACCATGTCCTTAGAAAAACAGAAACTTTTCAAATGCAAGGACTCAACAAGAAAATGGATAAACTTAGTTTTTATCATTTTTTTCCTTTATTATTCAGTGGAATCCAACTATAATATATAGTCTTGATATACTTTGGATTACCTGGGTAGATTTTCAAATATTAGTATAATTTCTTTACTGGTCTAAGGACTATTTATGTTTTCTATGACTTCTTGAGGGAGCTACACTAAGTACACATTTGTAGAAAATTGTCCACTTTATTTAGGCTATTAAATATATTGGCATAATATTAATAAGATATAATTATTCTTATATAACATATTATGCTGAACTTATGGCTTCATAGTTGTTCCTAATACAGTTTGTAGCCTTTTTCTGTTTCCTTCTTGGTCTTTTCTAAGGAAACATATACATTAGTTTCTTCTCATATTAACAGCTCTAAATATATTCATATTCAAATACTAGACCCCATGAAAACACATGAGTTTGACTTGTGCTCTTCAAACAAACCCAAAGTGATTCTAATAACAGATGTATTAGGCACATTTTGGTAGATGTGTGATTTATAGCCAAGACTTATTATTACAAGCTGCCCATTCTGCTCGTAAACAGGACTGTTTTACTCTTATGCCTACATCTTTTGTTGTTGCTGCTGCTGCTGTTGTTGTTAACCAATTTGAAATTTTAAGAGCATATGCAAAATAAGTTCAAAGCACACGGCCACGCAGTAAGCTAATTGACTATTTCATCCATTAATTCAACAAGTGTCGGTGAGACACATACCATGTGCCAGGCCTGATCTGAGACACACCGCACTGCTAGGCACTGCCCCTCTCCTGGCCCAGAGTGTACAGTGCCCTGGTAACCTGAAGTGCCCTTGAAATGATTTCTAGAAACCCTGAGAAAAACAGAGTGTTCCTCAAGGTCGAATCAGCAATGGGATGAAAACACAGCATCAAACCAATTGGTAGGAACTAAAACACTGGGCTTTCTCTCTGCCTCCCTTCAACTTCCATCCCCAGGACAGGCTGATGTCTAGGCAGACTCCTCTCCTGGTGCTATTGTTTGCCTCAGATTAATGTTGCCGAGTGGAAGGATCATTTGCTTCGTACCATTTAAATTGCTGGTGGAATCTGATATGCATACATATTTCTTTAACTGAGTTGTTTTGTATTTCATCACTGTCGTTTTGAATGTATTCTGACAGAGACTTGATTATGTAGTTATGTCCAAGCACATAAGGCCAAATAAATACTTTGGTTTGGAGAATACATAGTGTACAGTGGTATTGCCAAAATCTAGAGATCAATTGGTTGGGTAGGCGATGGAGAGTTGAAATTTTGATTTTCACCTGTTGCAAATTACGTTTCTATGGAAAATTATGTGGTGGGAAATAGACATTAATTTGCAATCTCCATTATCAATATACAGAAAATGATCTAAATACACTATGAAGACAGTTCCTATCCCAGTGCCCATTTAGATTTGCCTTTAGTACATTTTTTGTGGGACTTCAGAATCGTGTGATGTTCAGTTAACGTCCATCCCAACACAACTGAGCAACACACGGGCTGTCATTGGCAAGTGCCATTTCCCATCAGTGATCTGTTTGAGGTGGTAGGATGTTTATAAAAATCCTCAACGTGATTTTTCACAAAGAGTGACTACTATGGATATTTGTTGAGTGCTGTGCAGTAAACACAAAATACTGAGGATACAGGACTGAGCAGGTTCATTATTGCCCTGTTGGGATTACATTACATTGGTGGACTTTGCTCACGCAACTTCCCTGCTCCCAGGCAAGTCTGAGGCCCTGGCCCAGCTGTGGGATGACCCTCTGGGCTTAAACACCAAAGTCAGTGCAGGTAACCTTACATGTCAGAAAGTCAACTCCGCCGCCTGCAAGTATGGCATGTAAGGCATAAGGATCTGTCTTGAATCAAAACCACAGACAGTTGGCACTTGGGCCAGTCCAAGAATGCAAGCAGGAATTCTCTCTGATGCAGCCCCAGCTGAAAACTCAGGTGAAAACTGTTAGGATGGGCGGGGTATGACAAAATGGTGGCTGAACTACAACCTGGAAAAGACAGCTGATTTCAAACCAGAGAGCTGAAGGGCTGGGCTTTATCCACATAGCAACCTGAGCTCAAGGAGAACCACCAATGATATATTGCAGCTTTGTTCAAAGGGGACCAATCCCCAGCTCCCACAAAGAGAGCCAACCAAAATAAAAAAATCCCGCATTCCCTGCTTGGGTGAGACTTCCCTGGCCCCACTCTGTGGGCCAGGGAATCTCGCCCAGGTGTGCAAACCCCAATAAAGCTCTATACTGCCTAACTTTGTGGCTGATTGGCATTTCTTCCTTGGTGGAGCCTAAGAAAACCTTTCAAACACCTGATGTTGAGGGGCTTGGTGAGCCCTCCAACCTCCAAGACACGCATGATCCTATCAGAGTTAGATGGATTCCTAAATCTCACAGGGCCTCATCACCAAAGTTCCCCACTGGTATGCCTTGCCTGGATTTTAAGTTAATATAATAGCTTCAGACTCAAATATTCAATTAAATTTTTGTTTTTAAAACCAACCACACATCAGCCAGGGTTTGTTTAAGTCCTCCTGTGGATTGCCCGTTCTACCCCTCTGGATTCTTCTATCACTGTTGACCCAACAGCCCTTTTGCCCTTTTATCTCACTTACTGTGGACTTTCTGAGATGTCAGTTGCTACGGATATAAAGGGGAACAAAATATCATTCTTGCCTTTAAGGGATCATATTAGCTCAATAGAAAGATGGACTTGGTTAGGTAGCTGAGGTAACTAAAAAAGGATCAGGAGCCAAAGAGTTTGAATCCAGGGCTTTTATCTGAGGCAAGACACTGAGATCAGACAGGCTGAGCTCGAGAAGACCGCAGCAGCCTGGGAAAGGGGAGAGGTGTTTGTAAGGGTGTGAAGCAGACCCCTGGGGAAGGTGAATCACCACCCTGCTGCAGGTATAGATGTTAGCAAGACAATGGACTCTGAGTAGGGATGGCTGACTTGTGGAGGTTTATGGGCCTTCCCTTGAGGGGGAGGGGAGGGACAGTGAGGATTCAGTGGGTTTCCAGCAGGATGCTGGTGGCTATGCCTCTGGTAATAGGGAACCTCAAGGTCAGGTGTTCAGCCAGTGATGCACACCTTCTTTGTTCCAGCATAGGTGGTGGCATAGGTCCTCCAAGTCCCAGTACATTCTAACAGACTTTGGGCTGCTGTAGGAACAGGTATTTTTCAAGTGTATCTCTCCAGCACCATTTTAGTATCTGCCCAAATTGTCCCAAACACTTTAGGAACTTGACCAAATTAGACATACCTCCTCATTCTAGGCAGACCTGTCTTTGTATTGTATAGCCACAATGAGATGGAAATTTAAGATAATTAAAGAGACTAGCCAAAGGTCTTTATTGTCCCTTTGTGCCTGACAAAATGTGAGCCAAGCAGTACCCAGAAAACACCAGCTGTGCCCCCATTCCAAGCATGGGTTGCATCTTCCCACCAGAACAACTGACCCAAGACTCCTAAGGCTTGCATACAATGCACAGTCACACTGTGGACGAGAGAGACCTGGTTCTTCTTGCTGACACATGTAAAGAATTAGAGATCAGCAAATCTAGTAGCATGTAATCAGTTTATTCTCGAACCATTCCCATGGAAGAGAACAGGACTGGGTAGAGTAGGGCGTGAAAGGCAAAGTTTCAGGGTAAAGCAGGGCAAGAAAAGCAAGAGCAGCTGAGGACCAGGGTGACAAGCCCCTGGGGCAGCCTGAGGCTGGCTGGCCAGAGGCCCAGTGGCCCGGGAGCCACGAGCACCCAGAACCCCCAAGAAAGAGAGTGAGTCCTTTGTTCTGAGGACTTATATGATTGGTGTGTAGAAGGAAAAGAGTTATATATTGATTAATGGGTAAAGCTTTCCTGGGGGAACGTGACTACCCTAATGTAGGTATGTGTGGGGGTCTGTTAGCCTGAATCCTTATCTTGCTCCAGATTCCATTTGTTCATCTTGTTGTAAAACAGATACATGAGAGGAGGTGTTGCATTCGAAACTGCGAGAACAAATGTCAGAGACTTTCAGGGTTTCAAAGGTGTTACTTTATTGGCCAAGTTTAACCTGCACAGGGGCGAACTCTCAAAGTGTCCAAGGACACGGTGCCCGGGAGGGCTGCAAACGGGAGTCGCGCCAAACACTTACAGGCTTAGGGTTTTATGGAGGCGCACAAGCAAGCTGGATACAGAAGCAAATGTGGTGGTTAGCGATTGGCTCAGGGGTACAACGGGGCTTCACATTATTGCTGAGTTTACCTCGTGCACTGGCTCGTGCTCTCTTACTTGATTGGTTAGTTGAGCTCGTGCACAGGGGTAAAATTTCCTTCCCTAGTAACTGTTCAGATGGCTATCTGCCTGGCTGACCATTGCTCTGGCACACCCTGTTCTTCGGGTGTGTCCCGGAACCTCTTTGCATTAGTTAGCAAAACAACTTTTACTTCCTTATAGCTACGCTCTGGCTAGTTCCCCCTTGCCCTCAACAGAGGCAGTTGATTAAAATTGGGGCATTTTCCAAAGTTACTTAAGGGCTCTTTCTGGAAGCATCAAAGATGCTTAAACAGATGCTTGTCACTCCTAAAACAGATAGTGACAAGAGGTAGGCAATTAACCAAAGTTGTTTTATGGGTGTGGGGGTGGCTTCGCTCGAGTCCCCCCATGTGCCAGGGATGAAAGTGAATGTGGCTGTAGACATGAAGTGATCTGTTTGGGGAGGAGAAGTGAGCAGTGGCCAGTCTCTCTGGGGAAAACGGCAAGCTGCAGCCAGTTTCTCCAAGGAGAAAAAGGCCCCGAGCGCCCTCCTCCATAGCCTTTTATTGGATTGTAAAACTCAGGAATACAGGGCAGCAAGGATCAAACAGTAGATAACATTTCAAAGAAATCTGAGGGCTTAGTCTGAGTCAGTGTCTGTCAGGAAGAGAGTTGCAGAAACTTTGGGAAACGTACTCATTTCCTCTCGGACCCTTATCATATGAATGAAAGCACTCTTAGCAGAGCAGACTTCACAAGCAGATTTTCAGCAAATCTTTGTGATGCCAGATTTTTCCCCAGGACACACTCTAGCAAGGCAAGGAGCTGCACCTCTCCCCAACAGGTATTCAGGCTTAAGGGGATTAAAGTCAGAAAGCACTTCTCCCACAGAACATGGGGATTCGGGCTTTGTCAAAGCGGGGGCGCGGGGGGGGGGGAGAGTCCATTGCTCTTTGTTGCAGCCCCCTGAGTCCTTCCATGAAGGCCTCCCAGGTGATCAAGTCTGGCTTAGGTTGTCCCCCGCTGTGAGGGGTCTTACCTGTCATTGACTTCTGACCAAGCTTTGGGAGCAGGGAGAGGAAACTAAGGCAGCATTTGCTACCAGAGACAAGCTTTGTCTCCTGCGGCTCGCATTCCAAAGGTTGTCCCTCACCCTTAGCCATAAGGAGTACAGATACAATTCCTAAAACCAGGCAGAGTGGTCTGCAACATATGGGCTCTTTCTTTGGGCACCCAGAACCCTCTCCCACATTCAGGCCTTGGGATGAAAACACAGTTTCAAGCCTTTCTTTCCCAGATAATGGAAATGCTACATAGAATTTCAAGGACTTCCCCTCTTTCTTGCTAACATAGTGTTTCTTGTGATGTTGGAACACTTGGCAATATTATCAGACCAAGCTCAGGACTGTAGAGTTAGCATGTGAGACTTGTCTCCTGACCCTTCCCTGCCTAGACTATTTTATCTACCTAATTGGTACAAGGCGTTTCCTGGCTACCAGGATGCTAGATGCTAGCCAGTAACAGTACTGCAGTCTCAGGGTTCTTCCTGTGCTGTCTCCTGCCTCACAACCAGATACCATGATCTTGACCAGGTGACAGCTCCAAAGGATGAGAAAGAGCTTCATCCTTTTGATCCCTCCTGGGCCTCAGACTGTGCATTCTGACTGTTACCAAACAGTAATTGGGGCCCTGCTCCTGCCACCAGCCCCTCGGCAAAATTCCAGAGGCAAAGGTTTGGTAATAAGGAAAAAAATCTTTCTTCAAAAGCTTCACGATTTTGGCATGACAGCTTTCCACATGAATGAGTCACTTAGGCCTGTCAGTTGAGGCTAAGCTCCTGGATTCACCTATCATTCCCCCTGTTAGTTTTTTAATTGTCTTATTTCTATAAGATTAGTTTACAAACTAAAACAACATAAACAATTTTGGAAGAATGACAGGCTTCTGCCTCAGAGCTCGCCATCTCTAGAGCACCCAAAGAAGAATAACCCTCCCACCCTCTGCCAGGCCAGCCCAAACCTAGTCTGCAACCAGAGTTCCTTCCTATCCCACACGCCACCAACTGGCAGCCGCAGCAGAGCATCCAGACACCCCGGAGGAAGAGAGAGCCCCAGAGCTGGAGCCAGCCAGACCAGGAGCCAGAGAGCCCGAGTGGGCTGCTCTGGAGCCCTCTTTCTTTTCAGATCTTCTTGCCCCGAATTCCATGTGCTCTGGAGGCATGCAGCTTCTTAGCCAATCCCGCCCTAGACTCTTACCATTGCTACTCCCTACTCCCTACTTTTCTCTTCTCTATTTCTCCAGTGATGTACTCAGTCTCTCAATATCACTAGCGCAATTCTTCTGGTGAATTCAGAAGAATGTGCATGGCACTCTCTGTTATAGAACCGCCAAACAGCATGCAAATTTGGGGGACAAACAGAGTTTGATCCCAGAAGTTCTATGAAATCAACATACTTTCCCCCCACTGTGTAATATGTAGAATTTCTTTTACAGTGAATTAAGAGGCATAAACAATGAGCACAGTTTATTAATGCGCTGTTTCCCATGAAAAGAAGAAAAAATAATAATATGTTAAAAGTCAAGGATTTTTGAGGCCTTTGGTGATGGTTAATTTGATATTTTAACTTGACTGAGTTATGGACTACCGAGGTAGCTGGTAAAAGCATTATTTCTGAGTGTCTTTGTGAGGGTGTTTCCAGAAGAGATATGCTCTTGGATAAGTATCCTGAGATACTGAGTAAAGAAGGTCTGCCCTCACCGGTGTAGGGGGTGTCACTAATACCTGGAGGATCTGAAATACTAACAAGCAGAAAGAGGAGGAATTCACTTATTCATTCTCTCTCTCTCTCTCTCTCTCTCTCTCTCCCCTCACACCTCCTCCTCTTTGTTTCTCTCCCTCTCTCCCTCCCCCGACTCCTTAAACTGGGATACCCATTTTCTCTTGCTTTCAGGCATTTGAGCTTCTCATTTGGGGGCCTTTGGAGTCCAGGACTTAAACCAATACCCGTCTTACCCCTCCCAATTCTCAGGCCTTAGGCTTCATACTGGGAGTCGAACCATCAGCTCCTTTAGACTTGGACCAAATCCTACCACCACCTTCCCTGGTTCTCCAGCTTGCAGATGGCATATCGCGGAACTTCTCCCTCCCTCTAACCATGTGAGCCAATTCCTGTAATAAATTTTCCCTTATATATGTCTGTGCATGTGTCCTATTGATTTTGTTTCTCTGGAGAATCCTAATACACCCTTCTAAGGAAAAATTGACTGAAATCCTCCCATGGCAAACATCTGTGACTTGACACTAATTTTAGTCCTAATTGTAGGCTTCTGTAAGAAACAGATACATACTTTTTCTCCACCTTATTCATATTCTCCTTGAGTACTATTTCTAAATAGTACTTCTTTCATCAATGCCTCCTAGGTCATCCTACTTACATATATACATATATATATATATATGAGTTCTACATAATTAGTTACAAAATTTTTGCCAACATCTCCCCACTTTGCAAAGTAGTGCCAATCTTTGATGCATCCAAATGAGTCATTCACACACACAGCTTCTTACCTATTGGTTATTCCTGCCCCATATGTCACCAACTCCAGACTGCTGGAATTAAGTGGACACAAGCATGGTGACAACCATGGCCTTCACACAGAGCCAGCAATGTCATGGGGTGCCTATTAACCATGACTGAGTTTTTGTTTTGGCCTACAACCGTTTTAGACATCACTATTCTAAGGCTATTTAGTCTTCCCACTTAAGTCCACTCACATGGGAATATCTCCCTTCTCCCTGAACTGTCACAGGCTGTAAGGCAGCCTAAGATTTTCTGCATAGCCGGTAGAGTTAGCTGACACCTGCTCTGCAGACTCGACTCCCTCCAGGGCCAGTCCAAGGTGTAGATTTGAATAAAGGTAGGAGGAAGCCTCTGATTTTGCCTTGGTTTTTAACCAAGAAGACCTGGGCTTTGGGAATGATTAGTTCTTGATTTAAAAAACAATCATTTTACTTATTAACTTTGTGTTAGTTTTCTACTTATTTGCTCTTAGAGGAGAAGAGAGGTGATTAATTGGTACCCTAAAATGCTAACAGACTTAGGATAGGCTATTTCTGCACAGGCTCAATTTCACCTTCCAAGACACTTTTCTTTATGACCCCATGGGCCCATGGGCTTCAAGGGCACACGCAGGCAGAGTGAACACTGACTACTGTAGTTCTGTCTGCTCTGCTCCCTCAGCACACACACCAAGTCTGCAGTTCAGAAGGCAGACCACCGTCTAGAATATCCAACCCATCTTATGGACTAGCTGGCCTTCATTTCCTTCCCAAATGAGGAAAGTGAGATTCTGTTAAAGGAAAAAAAACAGAAGGTATATGGGAGGAGAGGTTAATAGCCATATAAAGTAGGAAGTAAATTTAACCTTAGCAGAAATAAAAATCCTAATACTGAAAATTCTTAGCAAAAAGTNATGACCCCATGGGCCCATGGGCTTCAAAGGCACACGCAGGCAGAGTGAACACTGACTACTGTAGTTCTGTCTGCTCTGCTCCCTCAGCACATACACCAAGTCAGCAGTTCAGAAGGCAGACCACCGTCTAGAATATCCAACCCATCTTATGGACCAGCTGGCCTTCATTTCCTTCCCAAATGAGGAAAGTGAGATTCTGTTAAAGGAAAAAAAAAACAGAAGGTATATGGGAGGAGAGGTTAATAGCCATATAAAGTAGGAAGTAAATTTAACCTTAGCAGAAATAAAAATCCTAATACTGAAAATTCTTAGCAAAAAGTGAAAACTACCACTGGAAATGTGATGTGGAAGCTGGATGGTCATGTTAAGGGTTCAAGATGGATCTACAACTTGAGTGAGAAAGTCAAGATTCTCTGCGACCCTGGTACATTACACCAAGTCAGGAGACACCAAGCTGCTGTCCAGCCCAAGTACGACCTAGACTGGCTTCCTTTGCCCAGAGAGCACGAGACGCCACCAGGTGTCAGTGAAAACAAGAAAATAAAAACAAGTCCTTGTGTTTGGGGGCTGGTTTTGTTTTTAAGTAACTTGCCTAAATTTACACCAGGAGACAACATTCTGGACATGTTTAAGATTAAATAAAAATAATAACAACAGCAAATACAGAAACTCATAAATATTATCCAAAAAGTTCATGAACACTATAATAAGTGAACTCCCAATTTTTCTCACAGTACCAGAGAATATTTTAGTTAACAAATGCCACATTTAAGAGGAAGAAACAATAGTCTCTATTGGTCAGATATGCAGCAAGAGGCAAAGTGACTTGAATAAACTTGACTGCCAGGTGCATTCCAACTGAGATCAGCACAAGCATTGTGAGTAATGCCCAGCTCCTGGGGGCTCACAGTTGTTAATGCGTTCCAAACACTTTTAGCTGGTCTCCCACACTCTGTGAGAATGGTCTGGCTTCACATTCTTACTGGCAATAGAAAAGGTTCTGCCCATTTGGAGAATCTGCCTGTGCCACAAGATTCAAGTAATAACAATCCACTCCCTCTCTCACCTGTGTGGGGCCTAAATTAACCCTGTGTGGGGTAGATCGGCACCCCCCAGGAAACTTTGTACCTATATACTTCTGAAGTCACTGTATGCTAGTGGGGGCCCTCCCTGCACCTTTAAATTAGCTATATTAGGGAGAACTAGCTACCTCTCTTTGCCTCAAAAACAAAATTCTTCCCGAGGAAATAAAAACCAGTGTTTGTATACCACTTTATGCTTATAGGACAACAATTTCATTCCATATGTGATATTAACAGGAATCCTGTTTGTAGGTTAAAAAAAGAATCCATGTCCATTTTATAGATGAAGAGATAGAGGCCCAGCCACGAACCCAAGTTTGCACCCGGTGAACATCCCGTTTGTAATTTTTTCTGAGTCAGCTCCATGTGGCAGAGCAACACACACCATCCAGCTTATTTGACTAGAAAAGAGAAACCTTTCTCACACAAAGTGTATATGGCAGCCCAGTGTGCATAAATACATATATATATAAGGTACATGTGTTTGTGTATGTGTGTTTATATGTGTATATCAGTGACTGAATTGGCTGAAGATTAAATAATGGCCTTTGGCAGACGTTGGCTCTATAGAAAGACGAGACGATCAACATGGAGCTATAAAGTTCCCGTAACAAAAGCGGAGTGTGTGCTGTGAGAGACTGTGGACTACCTTTGAGGGCAAAGATAAGGCGTCCATTCATTCCTCATTCATTCTGCAGTGATTGACTACCTGCTTGGCAGATGAAAGATGAGGGGAATGGCAGAAGAGAGGTGTATTAGTTGCTGCATAACGACTTAACTGTCCAAATGCAATAGCTCAAAGGAACAAAAATTTACCATCTCAGAATTTCTGAGGGTCAGGAGCCTGAGGGAGGTGTAGTTGGGTGGATCTGGCTCAGCACACCTTATGAGGTTGCAGTTCGATATCAGATGGAGCTGCAATCATTCGAAGCATTAACTGGCTGGAGGACCTGCTTCCAGGGTCACCCCTGGGGCTGTGCCCATCGTCCTCAGTTACTCAGCACATGGACATCCCCATAAGACTGCTCACAGCACGGCAGCTGGCCTTCCTAGAAGCATGTGGCTGCAGAGCAAGAGAGAGCAACCAAGAAGGGAGCCACCTGACCGTCTCTTTTAATTCATGTGTGTTTGGAGCCTTGAGTCGCCATGTAAGAAGTTCTGCTACCCTGGAGGCAACAGGCTGGTGAGAGCACTGGAAACAGTCGCACAGACCCAGAGAAAGATGCCAGGGAAGCCCCAGTCATGGCAGCCCTCAGCCCAGACAGCACAGCACCCTGCCACTGAAAGACTGTGAGCCCATCAGAGACCCTGAGCAAGAACCACCTAGCTGGGCGCAGCCAGCTCTCAGCACCATCGGAGGTGAGAAGTGATCGTTACCGGGGTGACGGTAACGATTTTGAGCCACTACTTCAGGGTGGTTTGTTCCACAATAACAGATAACCTGAGACAGATCTTATGAGAGTAAAAGCTCCTTCGACCTCACCTAACCAGAAAGGGGGATTAAAAGGCAAGGCGCCACCAGGACATAATCAAAGATGTGGGACGAATACTGTGAAGAGTAACGTCCCAGAAACCAAAAGAGTGTGTCTTAGTCCGTTCAGGCTGCTATAATGAAGATACCATAAACTAAGTGGCTCATGTATTTTTTCATAGTTCTAGAAGCTAGAAGTCCAAGATCAAAGGATTGGCAGATTGTCTGTTGAGGTCCCACTTCGTGGTTTGCATGTGGCCATCTTTATATCATCTGCACATGGCAGGAGTGGGGAGAGAGCTCTCCAGGGCTTATTTTATAAGGGCACCGATCCTGTTTCTGAGCACTCCGCCCTCATTGCCTAGTCGCCTTCCAAAGGCCCCATCTCCCAATACTATCACTTTGGGAGCTAGGACATTAATGCACAAATTATCTGAAAGGTTTTCTTAGTTTCTGCCAAGGAAGAAATGCCAATCAACCACAAAGTTAGGCAGTATAGAGCTTTATCGGGGTTTGAGCACCCGGGTGAGGTTCTCCGGTCAGCAGATGGGGGCCGGGGAAGTCACGCCAAAGCAGGGAATATGGCGGGGTTTTATTTTGGTTGGCTCTCTTTTTGGCAGCTGGGGATTGGTCCCCTTTAAACAAAGTGGCAATATATCATTGGTGGTTGCTATGCGGATATCTGTTTTGGCAAAGCCCACCCTTTCAGCTCTCTGGTTTGACATCATCTTTTTCTGGGTTGTAGTTCATCCGCCATTTTGGATTGTAATCCAGCCACCATTTTGTCCTACCCCACCCATCCTGACATTATGAAGTGGACATTCAGACTACAGCAGAGAGTTTCAAGAAGGGTGTTACCAAAAATGAGAAAAGCTACCAAGTACACACATAAATGACAGACTGAAAGGTGCCCGTTTATTAAGACAGATTAGACAATAATGAAGTTTTAAAAGGCCGAAGTTGCAGAGAAGAAGTAACCTAGAAAAAAGAAACAAAAAACCTAGTGAAATAAGAAAAGACTTGACTTTGCCCATCTTTTGGACAGAGGCTTCCTTTACATCCCTCCACAGAACTCAGTACAAAGATTATCCAAGTATTTTCCCATGCAATTCAGATACTTTTCAAGTTGGATGAAAGATATCATACCGTTTAAACAAAATATTGATTGTTTTCCCCAGTTTTTAGGAGGGAAGTCACTTACAGAACAATGTGTCCTCAGTGGCATCTTTGTCACTCACATATTTGAGTACAACTTTTGGTGCCAGTCCATCCTGCACTTCTGCTGTTGAGTGTTAGAGGCTAAAAAAGAAAGAAAGAAACAGTGGTACATATTAAAGATGGAAACCTAGGAAGAAGCTAAGTGTTGATTTGGTGACTTTCTATTTCATGAATAGTTATGCTCAAAATTGTAATTTTTTAATTTTATTTATTTATTTATTTATCTTTAGAAGGGAAGGAGAGAGGGAGAGAAACATCAATGTATGGTCGCCTTTCGTGTGTCCCCTGCTGGGAATTGGCCTGGAGGGAGCTGGCCTGCAACCTAGGCATGTGCCCTGACTGGGAATTGAACCGTGATCCTCTGGTTCACAGGCCTGTGCTCAATCCACTGAGCTACACCAGCCAGGGATAAGTACTCAAGATTGTAATTTTATATAAACTTAAAGTATGTTCTTAGTTCATATCATAAAATTAACTATGTCAATTTTTGTGGTATTCTAAAAAATAGCATGAAAAATGGTACTTTTTTTTTGTTTTACCCAGAAAAATCTGAGCACTCTATCTCCTGAACAAATTTGCAAACCATTGGCCTAATACATTAATTTGCATGAAGTGAACAAACTCCAAAATTGTTAATATATATTCCCACAATAAAAATCAGAGGAAGAATGGTGCAACAGCATCCTGAAACTGAAGAAATGATTAAGTTAAGGCCAAAGTCAAGGCCAAGTTTACGAGTTACCACTTACTTGCTTTTTTTATTTATTGATTTAAGAAAGAGAGGGGAATCAGGGGGTGTAGGTGAGAGAGAAACATTGATTTGTTGTCCCACCCATCCATGCATTTATTGGTAGATTCTTGTATGTGCCCTGACTGGGGATCAAACCCACAACCTTGGCATATCAGGACAACACTCTAACCAACTGAGGTACATGGCCAAGGCAACCACTTAACATTTCTCATCAGAAATCTTAGAGTAAATATGGCATGAAATGTGCCTTCTAGTAAAACAGCAGCTCTCTCCTTTGTGCCTAGACGAAGATGATGGTTGCCAAGGACATAGAATATTCTAGAATGGGATATGAAATTCTTGGGAAAGGTTGGAGAAACTAGATAATTGGATAGAAGAATGGATATTGTAGTAAGTAATACTCTTTAATTCCCCCTATTATTATTATTCCCAAAATAGCATAATTGAAATATTTTAATTTTTTTCTAACCTCTATTTTGGGGTTCTGGATTCTGTGTTTTGAATGTTAAACTACTACTTACTCCAGGCTGCCTGAGTCTTTGGGATCATGGAGTCTCATCTAGAATTTCAGGTCCTCTCGGGGTCCCTCCGAGGCTGGTCTCTAGGGTCGACTACAGAGACTTCCTGAGCAGAGAACTTTCTTCTCAGTGACCCTCTAAGAACGTGTTTTCTCTGCATATCACCCACCACCTCTGAGTAGCAACTGAGCAGGCCAAAAAGTTCATTAACTTTTTTTCCATACAATGGCTCCAGTAGTGCTGAGTTGTTCTTAACTTCATTTGAAACAATTTTGTTAGGTAGTACTGTGACAACTGTGATGTGAGAGAGCATTTTTAAAAATTTGTGGAAATTGGTAAATTTTTGTGCAGCCATTTTAATATTGAAGATGGAAGAAATAAGCAACACTTTTGGTATATTATACTTTATTATTTCAAGAAGGGTGAAAACAACTGAAATGCAGAGAAAGATTTCTGCAGTGTGTGGAGGTGCTGTGACTGATTCAATGAGTCAAAAGTGGTTTGTGAAATTTCTTGGCACTATTGACAATCTGTCCAAATAATTCTTTGCTGTGGGACTGTCTTATGCATTGGAAGTTGCTTAGCAACACCCTTGGCCTCTGCCCAGTAGAAGCCAATAGCGGGAGATAGCCAACATATTCAAAATATCGAAATCAATAAAGTTGGTGAAAATAAAAAATGCATTTTTTATTTTATAGAAAAAACTAAACAGACTTTCTGCCAACCCAACCCATTCTTGGCAAATTGCTCTGCCCTCCTACCTGCAGCTAGGGGCAATTGGTCTCCCAGTCTTAGCCAAACCTTTAAGGACAAGGAACCAAAGGCCTTTACCCCACAATGAAAAGTTATTCCTCCATCATTTGTATGCTATCATTTTTCCATCCAGCCACCAAATGAGCTGCAAGAATTCCCCTTTCCTCCACCCATGGGAGAATCAGCTGGAACTAGGTGAGATAGCGTTTCCCACTGGGCTATTCTCAGCTGTGGCCTTTTTCTGACTCAAGTGTTGAATGCTCTGGTAGGTGCATTTTGCACCCCACTTGTGGCCTTAGATTTTGGCATTCATAAGCCTGGTATATTTCTGTCATCACCCACATGCCAAAGCTCGTAAGAAAGCTACATGTGTCCTAGAGGAAAGGCAGCTGCTATTTTCTCTGGAGAAAAATACAGTGAAGAATTCTTTTAGTAACAAGCTCAGCATTGCCTTTGGAGAATAAGAGGTACAGTTGGAGGGCTAAGGGAGTTTAGGCCAAAGGAACAGACCCCCTAGAATCAGATACATGAAACTGACACAGAAGCTTAAGGAGAGAGCAAAGTTGAAGGCAATAACAAAAGATAAGACCTTGCCCCTTTCCTCATTTTGCCCAAACCTTTGTCAGATGCAGAGCCCAGAAACTTCATCCTTGATTCTGCCTGACAAAGTGGATGAGTGGAATTAATTTCCAATGCACCTTATGTTGTATAGACGTAGCAGGAACTAACTGGAACAAAAGGAGCCAAGTGTAGATATAAAGACGTAGGTGTAGAGATAAAGGTGTTGGTGTAAGTATCACAAGCCATCCTACTCAGCTTCATTACCTGTCAATTGAAACTCCAATACTTCCCTGAAAGACGATTGGGTACCCTTTCTACTTTATCAAATAAAAACAAGTAGGTAAGGCCATTGCTTGAAGGAACGCTTTAGACACTGAAAAGAGTATGAAATTTTAGAGGCAGAAATTACCTTGGTACTAACATTCTCACGTCCGTCCCTTTGGGTAAGAAACCAGAGAGTCAAAGTGAGTTCATCAAGGTCAGCTGGCTGGTTAGTGAAAATAGTAACTTTGATGTAAGTATTTAGCTAAAAATCATTAGTCATTTTCCAGGTATCATGCTGGGCACCTGGGGGTACTAAGGAGAAATAAACTTCACTCTGAGATCCTGAGGGCAGGGGCTACAGTTTTCCACAGGGAGGTCAGGGCTGAAGAGTCACACCAAGAAACACTCATTTAGCAACTGTGTATATCGTGCATGACTCCACCTCCCCATAACTAATAAATACAGGACATATAAGATCATACATCAAATTATATCCCCCATGAATAACATGCCTGTGATGGTGGATAAGTCTGGGGAGAGGGGTGAGCTCACTCAGGTATAATGTGCAGCGAGAAAGCAGGACACATGAAACCCAGTCTCCTCCAGAGTCGTCAAATGTTATCTCCACAAGTCCTAACGCTGTCAATGCCTTCAAACCAAGACTTGAATGTGACCATCATAGCATTATGTTGCAAAATTTGTGATGTGAGAGAGTTTCGTGGGAATGGAAAATGTTTGTTTATGTATTTATTTATTATCAAATTTATTACCCAATGCTCTGCAATTTTATATTTGTACTGGTTACTATCAAACAGATCGTGGTACATAACTCAAACATCCCAGACTTCAGGGCCCAGGAGGACATGTTTCCCTATAACACGCAAATCGCAACAGTTAAAACCCCCTCACTCTTCAACTTGTAATCTTTTCCAGGTTGCCTTAGCCCCTTTGGGCCCTGCTATAACAGAATAGACATAGACAAAGTGGCTTTTAAATAACAAATGTATTTCTGCAGATGTGGAGGCTGGAAGTCCAAGACCAAGGTGCTGGCAGATTTGGACTCGCTTCCTGGTCCTTGGACAGCCAAACTTTGCTGTGTCCTCATGTGGCACAAGGGGGTAAGGGCTCTCTTTATTTTTTCACAGCCCTAATCCCATCCATGAGGATTCTACCATCATGACCTAGTCACTTCCCCAAGGCCCCTGTCCAGATAACATGACACTGGGGATTAGGCTTCAACACACATGCTTTGGGGACACATAAACATTCGGTGTACAGCAGGGGATTTCCTCTTCTGACAGTTTCTGAACACCTCGGGATCTGGTGTACTCCCTAATCTCCCTCCAGCAGTCCTCTGATTGTGGACTCTGTAAGTGCTGCCTCTCACCTCACGAGAGCCACCTGCACGTGGAGCAGAAGCCCCCCCCCCTTCATTTCTTACATGGTTGTAAAAGCAAACTACTTAAACAATAGTAACAGTAATAATATTCCAGAAGTAACTGAAGAATACTGCACTGGCCCCACCCCCTTCTAGTTTCCTTACAAAGAAAGTTTATGTCACGTCCTCTATCCCAGGCCTCTTGCTCAGACACAAAGGTTTACCCTACACCCCCAAATTATGTCTTCTTCATGTACCTTCACACTTTCATGCCTAGACCAAAGGGAGCCAAGACCTCAGAGAAAGAAGGTACCTTAGTTTTTCTGGGACTCGAGGAAATTATATAAAACAGTAAATAAATAAGGTAAAGTCAATAGGAAGGAACTAGGGCCCATGGGAGGAAGCTTTAGAAAACTGGGTTTCAGAACAAAATACAAAAAAAAAAACCTTTGTGTTGTTGTTCAAATTTGAATTACTTAACCATAAACAGAGCCCAACTGTGAATCAGCTCTTCCAGCAGGTGCATGCAGGATCCCTGATTCAACTGAGAGGCTACACCAGCAGCCTTGAGAACGGGCTCTTCCCACCAAGGGGGTCTGCACTGTAATCACTGCACCCAGAGGTGGCTGCCATCTGGGGCCCTCAGGTCCTGAACTCTAAGACATCAGACTAGGAATGCAAAGGAGTTAAGGCCATAAAGGGGAAATAATCAGTCTGACTCCAGGTAGGATAAAGGTTGGGATATCCTAAGACAGCATTTTTGGACCGCGTTTGAGACAGATAACAACATCTGAATGTTGAACATTCAACCTCCCTCCCTAAGAACTAGTCTTGACGTTGGAGCCATCTAGATAACATTAGAAATGTATGGTGGACCTTCACTACCTGAAATGTCACTTTAACCATGCTGTATCATCCCTGTGGCAGAAAGACAAGCATGATTCATTTGTAGATATTTCAAACTTCAGTTACTGGCTAATTCACCCTCACTTAAAGAAAAGCAACTCGTGAGCTTTATCAAACTCAACTCACAGACTGTCCTTATCTTTCTGTGAAGATCACAAGCTCTTCTTTATGCCTATGCATCTGAGACCAGCTTGTCCTAAGCAGAAAGATTTGCAGCTATGTGGCCACATCCTGGCACCTACTAAGAAGTCGTTCTGACGGTACCTCTGGTCTCCTCAGACCCTGATTTGAAGCATATGTAGAGACACCACTTCTTTGCTGTCTCCCTTCCCTATCTCAGCAAGAGCGTTTGAGCAACCTCGTTCAGGTATTCAGCTTTTCAAACATCAGACCCCAGCAAGTAGCTCTCCAGGTTGGAACTTTACAGAGCAGAAGAACATTTGTAGAGTTTGAGATGGAAATGTAATAAAATACAATGCAACAGAAAGAGGATGCATCACTATCCTTTTGGAAAAATTTTTTAAAAAATTGTTTTTGATTAATCCTCACTAGAAGATGATTCACTCACTTTAGAGAGAGAGGGAGGTAGAACAAAACATCAATGTGTTCCTGAGCTTGAATCTGAGCTCAAGTCCAGTTGCTGGATTTCAATTCTATTTCTATCAGGGATTTCTTCCACACCAGGGACAGATAATTTCTTCAGCAGGTCAACCATCTGCCTGTAAAGTGAAGATGCGATATATGGGTGTTTTCCCACTTTGCGTTGTAACCAGGAAACACTTGGACAGATTCTGTTGAATGAATGAACCTGACCCCAGAAGCCACATTGACTCTGGCAACATTTACCTGCTCACTGAAGTCAATTCGAAGGACAAATGGGATGTCCTAGAAGCTCATACACACAAGACACAGCATAGTTCCTTGACCATCATTCACTCTGTCTTTGCTACTTCAGCTTCACTAAAAATGTCAGTTTCTAAATTACAGGGGATTATAATCATGTACTCTTTTGTATTAGCTATATGCTATAATATTACAACTTTCTAGGCAGTTACCATGTTTTATGAAGCACAATTTTAAGCACTTTACACATATTACTCATTAATCTGCACAATAACCCTGTGGTTAATACTATTTTTGCACTCTTTTTACATTTAGGCAAATGATAACAGAGGGAATAAGTATATTGCCCTAGATGTACTGGGTTTCTATTGACATAACAAATCACCACAAACAACCTAGAACAGCACACATTTATAAACTTACTGTTGGTCAAGAGTCCACACTCGTCTCAAAGGCCTTTCGCTGAGGGTCTTAACGAGGCTGCCATCAAGGTGTCAGCTGGGCCACCAGACCCTAAGGAACAACAAAGGTAGGAAACAGCAGTTTCACTACTGTCCCTATACTCTTGACCACTTCCCTATACTTGTCAGATGGCCCAGGACGGCCTGGGGAGAAGATTTCACCTGCTCCAGCACGCCACGCCTTGCTTGCTGAGCACTGGTGGATGAGTGTGGCTTTCTGTTCTCAGCCACCACCTCCCTCCTTAGAGAGAAAGTTTCCTTCATTCTTGAGTTTTACATGGAGCCTCCTTGGACATCTTCACCTAACCTAAGTGTTGTACCAGACAAGTACTTTCTTTTTAAAGAAAAGAATAGGGACTTCCACCAAGATGGAGGCATAGGTGGAAACACTGTGCCTTCTCCCACAACCAAGTTTGAATACAACAAAGGTTTGGAGAAACAAAGACACAGCCAAAGAACAGAAAATTGAATTATACGGAAGTCCGACTACATCTAACCGTTCAACGGGGACCGGTAAGAGGGGCGGAGCCAGCAGTGGAGCTTGGTCGGACAGGAAAGATCCCCTGACCCAGGCACACAGGTAGCACAGACCCAGTCGGGGTGCGGGGCAGACTGACCACGGTCGCACATTTGCGTACAGTGAGATGGGCCGCACAGGCCCCAGCAGGCGAACCCAGTGGTGGAAGGCTGATCGCAGTCGCACATTTGCACATAGTGGGATGGAACACATGGGCCCTGGCGACGGTGGCAGGTGCGGGGGCGGTGGCGGGAGGCGGCAGAGGAGACCACCATTGCTCTTCTTTGACCCCGCCCCCACGTACAGCGTCACAACCCAGCGACTGAGTTGCCCTGCTCTGGTGAACACCTAGGGCTCCACTCCTGATACGTAACAGGCACGAACAGTCCAAAATATGGCTCAAGAAGAACTCAAAGCCCCAGAGCCAAACTCTAAGTGACCAAGAAATAGCCAGCCTCTCAGATGCACAGTTCAAAACACTGGTGATCAGGATGCTCACAGAACTGGTTGATTATAGTCACAAATTAGAGGAACATATGAAGGCTAAACTAATTGAAATGAAGGGAGATGCACAGGAAACCAATAGTGGTGGAAAGGAAACTGGGACTCAAATCAATGGAATGGACCAGAAGGAAGAACAAAACATCCAACCAGAAAAGAATGAAGAAACAAGAATTCAAAAAAAATGAGCAGAGGCTTAGGAACCTCCAGGACATCTTTAAACATTCCAACATCCAAATTATAGGGGTACCAGAAGGGGAAAAGAAATAGCCAGGAGTGGAAAACTTATTTGAACAAATAATAAAAGAGAACTTCCTCAGTCTGGCAAAGGAAATAGACTTCCAGGAAATCCAGGAAGCTCAGAGGGTCCCAAAGAAGTTGAACCCAAGAAGGAACATACCAAGGCACATCATCATTACATTAGCCAAGATTAAAACGACGGAGAGAATCCTAGAAGCAGCAAGAGATAAGGGGACAGTCACCTACAAAGGAGTTCCCATCAGACTGTCAGTGGATTTCTCAAAAGAGACCTTACAGGCAAGAAGGGGCTGGAAAGAAGTATTCCAGGTCATGAAATTCAAAGACCTACAGCCAAGATTGCTTTATCCAGCAAAGCTTTCATTTAGAATGAAAAGACAGATAAAGTGCTTCTCAGATAAGGTCAAGTTCAAGGAGTTCATCATCACCAAGCCCTTATTATATGAAATGTTAAAGGGACTTATATAAGAAAAAGAAGATGAAAAATATGAACAGTGAAAGGACAGCAAACTCACAGTTATTAACAACCACACCTAAAACAAAAGCAAACCAAGAGGACAGCTAGATCAGGAGTGGAACCATAGAAATGAAGAACACATGGAAGGTTAGCAACAGGGGAGTGGGAGGAGGCGGAGGGGGAAGAAGGTATAGAAAATAGCATAGACAGTAGGTAGAAAACAGATAGGGGGAGGGCAAGAATAGTAGGGGAAATATAGAATCTATAGAACTTGAGACAGGTGGTCATAAACTAAAGGGGGGAATGGTGGGGGCGTGTGCAGGGTGGAGGGGAATGAAGGGGGGGAATGGAACAACTGTAATGGTATAATCAATAAAATATATTTTTTAAAAAAGTAAAAAGGATTCAAGAAACCAAAGATAGTATAAGAAGAGTCTGGAGCATCTCAAAAACTGCTGACATCCAAATCATAGGGATGCCAGAAGGACAAGAGAAAAAGCAAGAAGTAAAATATTATTTGAAAAAATGGTGAAAGAAAACTTCCTTAATTTGGAGTGGAAATAGACACACAAGTTCAAGAAGCACAGAGGGTCCCAAACAAGATGAATGCAAAGAGGCCCACTCCACAGCACATCACAATTGAAATGCCAAATGCCAAAGATAATAAAAATCTTAAAAGTGGCAAGAGAAAAGCAGAGTTACCTACAAAGGAGTTTCCATAAGACTGTCAGCTGATTTCTCAAAAGAAACTTTGCAGGCAAGAAAGGACTGACAAGAAGTATTCAAAGTGCTGAAAAGCAGAGACCTACAACCTAGATTACTTTATCCAGCAAAGTTATTTAGAATGGAAGGGCAGAAAAAGTGTTTCTTGGCCAAGGTAAAGCTGAAGAAGTCCATCAACACCAAGCCATTATTACATGAAAGATTAAAGGGAATTATTTAAGAAAATAAGAAGAGCAAAACTATGAAAATTAAAGGGGCAACAAATTCACAACTATCAATAACAGAATGTATTTAAAAAACTAAGCAAACAAGAACAGAAACAGAATCATAGGTACGGAGATCATTTGCATGGTTATCAGCTGGGAGGGAGAAGGGGGAGGATGGAGGAAAAGTACAGAGAAAAAGAAGCATAACTGGGAACTACAAAATAGACAGGTGAATGGTAAGAGTAGTATAGGAAGGGGGGAAGACAAAAACGTATAGGCACAACCCATGGACATAAACTAACGGGTGGGAGGATTGCTAAAGGCAATGGGGGTACTGGGCAGAGGGTGTGAAAGGGGGAATAACTGAGACAACTGTAACAGCATAATCAATAAAATGTATTCAAAATAAATAAATAAAACATCTTACTTAACTACAAAGAACTCTTACTGGACTTGGTAAGGGGAATATTTCTCACCAAAAAAGTAAAAAAAAAAAACATTGACTGAAAGTTTCTCTTTCAGTATCATTCTCAGACAGGAAGCTGTTTTCTACCTTCTTTTAAAAAGGCTGCTTAGGGCCTTAAAATGAATTCCCCAGGGACACACTTTGTGGAGCACCATTGACACATGTACCATCTTATCGTACCTATTCCTTCATGATGAGACTGTTCAGACCAGCTCAGGAAGCTGTGGTCCTCCAACATGCGGGAATTCAGGGGCTCCACGAAATTCTGAAATCAGGAGGGGGGAAAAAGCTCAGATTCTCTATGGTGTCTGACTTCAGAGAACTGTTACTGAAGCCCAGGCTGGTACCTGGGTACAAACGGGGTGCTCTGCAGAGGGCCGCCTGGTCTTTTGGGGTCACACATGCTGCACTTTGGCTTTTCCTAACCTCATTCACCCCTGTGGGCCTGTTTTGTTGTCGAACGAAAGAAACTCTGTTTGCATTGGAAGAACCGAATCTTCAAACACATGGTATTTTCATTGCCATGAAAACAATAGATAGAGAAGGGAGAATGAATCCTTTTGTTTTCAGAGCACAAGTGACAGCAGGAGCAAAATCTTGCCCTGGTGGTGGTCACAAGCAGAGACAGGGAAGCGGTGAAGCAGGCAGGAGACAGATTGGTCACATTCTCTATGGAGCAGGAGATCTTCATGGCATTGGCACTGCGTTCAGCTCTATGACCATGATGGTCGGCCTCTCCCAGGGGCTGGAGCCCAGAGCTGTCAAAGGGGTTCTGGTGACAACATTGTTTCTGAAAAATCAGGTACCTCACTGCTCTCCCAGGTCACAAATGTGGGACGCTACCTGGGAGCCCTTGGGAACATTACACCAATGTGTCTGCTGCTTCCTGTGCAGGAGAAGCTCACCTGGGACCTGGGTTCATCAACAGCCTCATGGGGGAGGAAACACAGGCACACACTGGGGACTTCCTGCTCCTGATGTCCTGCAGCCCAGCTCACACCCTGGATGGCTGGAGAGCCCAGGGAAGTGTGAGAGGACAGGGGGACAGTCAGTGCCCGTGGGCTCAGGAGAACCCACTGACAGTCATGAGGTCACCAGTCATGAAGGGTACCCAAAGGCCCAGTGTCCAGAGTCAACCTGAAGGGCATTGGGCCTGGGGGATGTTGAAAGGTAACACGAGGTTCTCACTTAGGACGTTAATTTGTGGATTCACGTGACTGTCTTGCTCATCACTTGTACTTACAGACACAGTATTGTAAGATAATAGAAAATATATATTGGTCTCAGCCTCCTGACCTTCAAATTTCCTGGGTGACAGGTGTTCCTTTTGTTCTAAAGAGATGACTCTGGGTGGGCTCTGGGTGAAGCCTGGACACTCACAGACAGAGGCACGATTCAAAGATTGTAATTTTCAGATATGCCCCTCATTTTCTTGAGAAGGGGGAGAGAAGGGCTCGGGTGAAGTCAGCAAACTAATTGAAACCATAGGAGGGACCCGGGAGCCTTGGAGTTATAGCCGAGAAGTTGTATGAGACCTGGGGACGTCCTACGTGTGATTAGCATCTGAAGTGTGGGCAGTCCCATGAGATGGGACCCTTCACTGTGGACCTGACAGCATCTCCAGGCAGTCGTGTGAGAGCTGAGTTGTGCGGTGGGACATCCAGCTGCTGTCACAAGAAATTGCTGGTCATAACAAAATCCCCCACATTTGGTGACCAGACGTGACAGAAGTAAAGGGTCTGAGAGTACAAAACAAGACACAGCAGGATGAAAGAATCCAAATTTTACATGAAAATGTTATTCTTATTAAAATTTACTTCAGACTCTGTGAGGACTGTAAGTCGGGATTTGTCACCCCTTAAGCATGAGTGACCTGGGGATGCCCTGTGCTCTCACTCATGACTGTGCTGCTCCTTCCCCTTCCATGGACATTCTGATGCACAGGAGCCCACCTTACAGAGGCCTCCACAGAAACTTCAGTGAGACTCAGAGCCATAACCGCTGGGCCCAGGGGTTTCTGTCTCACTTCCTCCTCATCTGAGCCACTGTGGGTAACTGTAGCTGCTCCCGCTGCCATGGTATATAGCACAGTAATAGTTGGCCTCGTCCTCAGGCTGCAGCCCAGAGATGGTCAGGAGCCCTGCATTGGCCGAGGTGTCTTTGGATCCAGAGAAGCGGCTGGGGACCCCGGAGCCCTGGTGCTTGATTGAGTCTGAGTAATAGTACAGCAGATACTGGGGAGGGCTCCCTGGCTTCTGCTGGTACCAGTATATGGTATAGCTGCCAACACTAAAGCCACTGCTGAGGGTGCAGGTGAGTCTGGCTGTTGCTTCAGGAGATGCAGAGAGGGAGGACGGCTGAGTCAGCACAGGCTGGGACAGGGAAGCTGCAGAAATATAGACTCTTATCAGTGATGGGGCAGAATCAGGAAAACTTACTTGGGAGTTGGAGCATGAAGTGAAGAAACTTCAGAACTGAGCCCTGGTCCCCGAGGCCCACCCCTACCTGTGCAGTGAGAGAGGAGCACAAGGAGCAGAGGGGTCCAGGCCATGGTGCACACAGCCCCTGAGCACACAGTGGGGATGGGCTGCCCAGGCCTCCTTTTCTTCCCCACCCTCTGCCAGGGGAGGGGCTGTCCATGCAAATGTGTGTCCATTCAGGGGCTGCCCAGCCCCTCCCTGAGCCCTGGTGCTGGAGCTCAGCTCACACCCCAGACTGAGGGGGATGAAAGTTGGCTTCACCCCTTGGGACAGCCCCAGGGCGAGCACCTGCTGAGACAACACAGAAGTCCATGGGACTCTGCCAGGCCTGAGAGGACACAGCTTCAGAGTCCCCATTAGTGAGCACAAACCCTGTCCCCAGGCCCAGGCTTCTAGGAGTGAATGGTCCTTCTTTAACAGCTGTGTAGGGATCACAGGGTCATCCCATAGTGCCCCCTGCTGGTGGCAGTGCACACACCTCCCATGGCCCAGAGCCCTGAGAGCCCTGCTGGTTTCTTCAGTTCACCAGGTCACTGCCTTCACACAACCTGGGTCTCTTCTGTAGAGTAAATGAAGGCAGTCTGGCTTCCTCACCCAGGGGTCTGAGTAGGTAAGGAAGCAGTGTTCTCAGAGCCTTGGAGGGTCTGATAACCAGTGTTCTCATAGCCTTGAGCCTGGGTTCCATAAACTCTTCCCGTAACGTGAAGTGGTCTGACATGTGCAGAATTCTATTGTGTCATGTAACGTGCTGGCATTTTTCTGGCTTTGTTCCCCTCTAGTTTTAAACATGTAGGGGCTGCTCATTAGAGAGACAGGCAGAGGCACACACAGTGAAACAGTTGCCATGATAGGTGCCACGCTGGGGAGCAAGGGCCGTGATATGTGCCATGCAGAGACGTGCAGATAGACACCGAGCTTGCAACGCAGGAGGCCCACCAACCTGTGGAGAAAGGCATGCCAGGCATCCCAACGGCTCCGTGAGTATTTTTCCATCTGCTCTGATACCGATCACCTGCCCAGGATTGAACAGTCGCAACGCAGGTTCCCAGATACTGTGATTCTGATACACTGTACTGCTTACTAGTGCGTTTCACTCCCAGGAAATCACAACAATGGGAGGGGAAAACAAGTACACTAATGACAAATCAATTTGGATTCACTTTCAGTGAAGATGTTGCAAAGTAAACTCACAGTGAAGTTCATGTCCAAAGCCTAGACAACAGGATTGTCTATATGGTTTGAAGGGCTCACGGGTTCTGCTCAGAGAAATCTCCAGGAATACATTTGTGGGCATGTGCAGAGTACTAGTGAAAAAAATTAGAAGTCATATGGTGCATGCATAGTTTTCATAGATCTGATTAGATTAAATGATGGATAAAGATAGTGGTTTTTGAAAGCTACACATTTACCACTGATCTGACTTTTTATCTTAGTTTGTGATGTTTCACACATCCCTGCCATTGTTTAATGTTAGGATTTTTCTCGGGAGTTCTCAAATCTTTTATATTATAAACAGTACTTTCCCTAACTGTATTGTCTTACTCATCGTCTCACTTTAATAGCAAGATAACAGTCGGGTGAGATGCATTTGCAGACGTACTCAGTGTCTGGGCAGTTGGAGGCAAAGACCAGCACGTCCCTCTGTGCCTGGATCCACCTCTGCTGTACCTGTGCCCATGGTACCACGGTCCCACACATCTAGACTCACAGGGACTCCTAGTCAGTGACTCTGACCAGAATCACCTGATCACTTTGGACACTGTGTCCTCGAGACACTCAAGGGGTCTTTCTCATGCAGCTCAGACAGGTCACCCCCAGCTCAAAACCCCCAGGAACTCCCCACTGCTGTTTGCACAGAACCCCAACTCCGCCTCAGAGGGATTGATTAATGGTTGGCCCCATCCCTCCACACCCACAACACAGCCCCTCCAAGTCCTCTCAGACCTTCAGCTTCCCCAACTTGGCTGTTACTTCAAAACCCTAATTCCTGTCCCTTCATGGTGCTAAAGGGGTCTCCTCCTCTCTCCTTTGGGAGGAAATAGGATTTAACTTGAATCATGGTGACAGTACACCTTTCAGCCATTCTGAGTGGCTCTCAGTGGTAGGGCACAAACACAATAGCAGACAGAATTAGAAAGTGGACATGACAGTGTGGAAGGCACACGAACTACACAGAAGACTTTAAAGAACCACCTGAACCCATTATACCAACCCAACCCCCATCCAGAGGACTCCACTTGTTTAAGCTTCTATCTTCCGTGTCATTCATCCTACCCCCTCAGTAATAATAAAAACACACCCACACACCATGTTTCTTATCAGCAGTATTGCAGCATAAATAGCATTTATGTCCACAATCTCCTGCACAGGACAGCAGCGGATTCCAACTACTGTCACAAAAATGTCCTGTATTGTCACCTCTGGATTGAACAGCAAACTGACTGCTGTGCTGAGAGAGTGAAGGGTGAACAGGGCCTCCTGTGTTTGGAGTCATGAGGTTCAGGGGTGACACGTGTGAGTAGAAGGAAGTCCAGACCAGCACACGCGGCCTCAGACCACCATTTATTGCCTTCCTTCACTCATGTCACAGGGAAGAATCCTGTCTTCATTCACACAGAGATTTCAAACCATGGTGCTTCCTTTTTGAGTTTCCACACTAGAGTCCATTGTGGGACTTCGGATTGAAAAGTTCAATGCTACATTTAATTGACCAGATGGTGCACTTTGAGCTGTGTGTTAGTCCCAGTTGACAACTCATGACCTTACAGACTCTTACTTAAGTGAAAGGTAAGCAGAACCTCAAACAACCACCCTGCCCTGGGCAGGTCACATGCTCATGGGGGTCGTCTTGTCTTCTGTCTTCAGTGTCTGCCCCTCCCCCACCCGCTGCTCCTGTCTGTGCTCCAGAAGCCACACGGACCTAACCCCAGGGGCCTGAGACCCTGTCATGTGTCCATTCATCTCTGTGTCTCAGGGTTGATAACATTCCCTAAGAGAGTAAACGATATAGATGTGAAATATCTTATGTGCGATGTGTAAAATTTCAAAATATTAACTGCATTCGGACTTTAGCCAAGTATTTTACTTCACACATTGGGAGTTTGTTCGTTTAATGTAATCTTTATTATATTTTTCCATTAACATTTAGTCCCCTTATATATACCCTCCTACCTCCAGCAAACACCATACTCTACTCCATGTCCATGAGTCCTTGTCCTTTCTGCACAACCAGGTAAAAAGGACTCCCTACCCCCACTCTCCCTCCACTACCTGTCCTGGGGTCCTTCACACTGACTGAGGGGAGTTTCCACATGACTGGCTCCCAGGCTCTGACCTCACCCGAGTCTGTGGAACTCCTTTGTCTCATAGACGGGAATTCAGAAGCACAGAGACGGCACATTAGTCTCCATCCAGCTGACTGGCATGAACAGGACTCAAAGGCAAAGGCTGCCAAACAGCTGTGAACACACTCATTTCACCCAGTGGGTCTCCTCCTGGCATCCCTGAGCCCCCTCACAGGATATTTGGAAATCTGGAGGTGGCGTCCTGAGTCATAACTTAACAAGAAGGTATCACTGTCATCTCTGTGTAGTGTACAAAGCATGCATCTGAGTGTCCTACATGGAGACTCTCCACAAGCACTGACCCACCCCATTCCACAAACACACAGGCTCACACACCCTGCTCTGAACTAACTCACCCTCAGGAATTCACTGTACAGGAAACAGGCAACCAACCACCCTGACAGGGAGAGTGTTGGAAAGAAAATAGAGGGACTCAGAAACCTGCAATCTCTACACACACATTCCAGCAGAAGACAGAAGAGGGCACCCTGATTGGTGGGGACAGGCTGAGTGCAGACCCAGAAGGGGAAGCTCTGGGGGTTTTGGTCTCACTTCGCCTGAGTCTGCAGCACTGTGTGATTACCACTGCTATCATAAGACTGACAGTAGTAGTCGGCCTTGTCCTCAGGCTGCAGCCCCGAGATGGTCAGGGAGGCAGCGTTGGAGGAGCTGTCTATGGAGCCAGAGAACCGATCCGGGACCCCAGAGGGTCTTTCGTCATCTTCGTAGATCACAGTGGTGGGGCCCCTGCCTGGGCGCTGTTGGTACCAGTACACATAGCTGTTGGCAATGTTGCCGCTGCTCTGCGTGCAGGAGATGGTGGCCGTCTGTCCTGGAGACCCTGACACAGAGCCTGGCTGAGTCAGCACAAACTGGGCCCAAGACCCTGCAAGAAGGAGCCACACAGAGATCAGTGAGGAAGGACAGACCCTGTTCCCAGGGAGGGAGGAGATGTCATGGACCCAGGTGTCAAAATGGTGCCCATGCTGAACTCCCCTCAGGCCCCACCTGTGCAGTGAGCCAGGACAGTGAGGAGAAGTGGAGCCCAATCCATGGTGGAGACACCCCCCAACTCTGCTTCCTGAGCCCCACAGCCAGACCTGAGTCTTCAGACTTTTATGTCAGCCTGAGGCTTAGAGTGGGATGTCATTATGCAAATCTTCCCTTTTATTGGCTGCATAAGTCCCTCTTTTAACGTAAGTCAGGGTTCTTGATGAGCAAAAGAGATCACACAGGTGGGAGGGCTACAACCCAAAGATGATGACACTGGAAACACCTAGGTGTCAGGGGCAGCACTCTCACCTGAGGAATGTAGGGCATGGTCGCCCTCTGGTGGATACAGGAGACATGGCACCCTCGGGCTGGTGCTCCTGCTCATGGCTCCTGCCCTGCTACTGACCCTGACCCTGACCCTGACCCTGCACCTCTCCAGTCCCAGCCTTTTCAGATTGGCTCCATTCACTTAGAAATACGTCTGCTACCTTGCTTCATGTTCTTCTATGGACTGAACACTCATTTATTGATATTGCAAATCATAATCTTCAATTGTACAAATAGTTTATTGGTTTATTCACCTATTGAAGGATATAGAACTTCCTTTCTAAGTTTTAACAACATGAATAATTTTATGTGCATATGCTCACTTGAGCACACGTGATTGATTTAGATACAGACCTAGGAGAGTGATTTCTGTGTTCTATCACAGTAGAATGTGTTTAACTTTGTGAGAAACTGCCAAAGTGCCTTCAAAGGTACCCATGGCTGGTGTTTCCCCACTGTACAAATGAGCGTCCCTGCCTCCCCACAGCCTCGGAGCCTCTGCTGTGGTCAGTGTGTAAGTGTGGGCCATGCTCATGGGAACCTGGTGGTCCCTCGTTGTCACACATGCAACTTCCCAGTAGCATCTTGGGTTCGCCATCTTTTCACGTTGATCTCCCTGTTGTACCTGTTCCTTAGTCATAAGACTGTTCAGAACTGCTGATTGGTGTGAGGGGCGGTGAGGTACCATGCCCCCACACGTGGGAATTCAAGGGCTCTGCAAAGGTCCTAAATCGGGTGAAAACAAATTCTCTAGGGCTTCAAACCTCAGAGAAGTACGAGTGACTCCCAGGCTGGTACCAGGGAACACACAGGTTGCTGTGCATGTGTTAGCTGGGTGTAAATAAAGGGAGGAAGGAAGTAAAGGTGATCAGACATGATTAAGCATCACCAACCACAAACACATGCCTGTTTGCTTAGCCTGGAAGCTACAGCTTCCCTCTCCGCAGGGGAAGGCAGGCTCGAACCCTCCCAGGGGATAAACACCTTTCTCTCCCCACGTAGGGAGCAGCCCAGCCTCCAGGGCCAGGATGTCCTGGAGACCAGGGGAGGGTACGCACCTGTGCTCGAGAAATCCAATGTCCCAGGAGAAGGTGCTGTTTTGAGGCCTGTGCATGCGGAGCCGTGACTAGCTAGAAGTTTGGCCCAGTGCAAAGCTGTGGAATCTTGGGAAGCTGATTGGTTATTTTGAACAACGATTAGGCCTTCCTAAGCTCCAGGTAACACAATGCCAGGGAACAAAGCATTTCTCCCTCTCTCTCTCTCTCTATCTGTCCCCAGGAACACATGGTCACCCCACGTCTTCACGTGTTCTCTCCATGTGGACGGTGTGTATAGCAGCCGACCAGAACCCACAGCAGACCTGGCGGGACCCGAAGGACTCAGCTTAAGTAGGAAACAGAAACTCTGGACACTGGCATTTGTTCTGGCCTTGCTGAAGATACGTTTGAATGTTTCACGGCAGGACAGACACAGATGTGGCACAGGGGCAGTTTTCTGTTTCCACCTGCATACATCCTGCCACAGCACAGTCTCACATGCGTGAGGTTCTTCTCACAAACCCGCCAGAGGACACCATTTCCACTGGCAGCACAAAGGGCCACCGGGTTCTGGGGTCACACATGCTGCTCATAGGCCTTGCCTGCCCCCTCTCAAAACTCTGGGGCTTTTTGGCTCTCAAATCAAAGCAGTTCTGCCTACGTTTGAAAAACCATATCTTCAAACAGGAATGTTTTCCATGGCGACATGAAGAAAGAATTGAGAGAATGAAATGTCTTTGTTCAATAGCACAAATCTGCCCTCCACGCCCCTTCCTGGACCAGCAATATGTCACCTTTCCCCGTGGAACACGCCATGGTCGTGGCATTGGGCTGTGCTCATCTTTCGGATGGTGATCATCAGTGTCTCTAGGGCTGGACCCCAGAGGAGGTCCACAAGGTTCTTTCACACCATTCAACTCAGAGAATGAGGTTCAAACCCTGGACAGTCCCTCATTACTCTTCGAGGTCACAAAAGTGGCCGCTCTATCTAGGAGGCTTTGGGTGGTTGCTATGGTCACCCCCAATGTGTCTGCTATTTCCTCTGCAGGAGAAGCTCACCTGGGGTCTGGGCTCAAAAACAGCTTCATGGGAGAAGTAACACAGGCACACACTGGGGACTTCCTGCTCCTGATGTGCCACAGCCCAGCTCACAGCCTGGATGGCTGGAGAGCCCAGGGAAGTGTGAAAAGACAGGGGGCAGTCAGTTCCCGTGGGCTCAGGAGAACCCACTGACGGTCAGGAGGTCACCAGTCATGGAAAATGTCCAAGGGCCCAGTGTCCGGGGTCCCGTGAAGTGCCTGGGACTGTGGGGATGTTCTAGAACAACACAAGATGCTGAATTCTAACACTGATTTGGGTGACAGTGACTGTCTAGCTCATCATTTGTAATCTCAGACACAGTATTGTGAGATATTACAGAATTTATATTGGTCACAGTCCCTGGTTGCTCTCACAGAACCCCTCACCATGAAATTTGCTGGGTGACAGGTGTTCCTCTTTTTCTGAAGAGAGGACTGTGGTTGGGCTCCTGGGTGAGGACGGCTCACTCATACACAGAGGCACGATTCAAAGCTTGGAATTTGCACACCTGCCTCCCATTTCCTTGAGGAGGGAGAAGACTTCAGGTGCTATCAGCAAATTAACTCAAAAGAAGGGTGAGAACAGGGGAAACTTCCATTTATAGCCAATGCATTAATGAAACCTGGGGACATCTTGCTTGTGACTAGCATCTGAGTCAGAGCCCTTCCACTGCGAACCTGACGCATCTCCAGGCAGTCGTGTGAGAGCTGAGTTGTGTCCTGGGACATCCAGCTGGTGTCACAGGGAATTCCTTATGGTAAAAAAAAAAAATGCCCCCACATTTGGTGACCAGACATGTCAAAAATGAAGTGTTTTATTTGAGCATAATACAACAATAAAAGGAAATGAGATTTTTACTGAAAAATATTTATTTTGTTAAAATTTACTCCAGACTCTGTGGGGACAGTAAGTCAGACTTTGTCACCCCTTAAGGGAGTGTGTCCCTGGGGACACCCTGGGCCCTCACTCATGACTGTGCTGCTCCTTCCACTTCCACGGACATTCTGATGCAGAGGAGCCCACCTTAGAGGCCTCCACAGAAGCTTCAATGAGGCTCAGAGTCATAACCGCTGGGCCCAGGGGTTTCTGTCCCACTTCCTCGTCATCTGAACCACTGTGAGCAACTGTAGCTGCTCCCCTTGCGCTGATATACAGCACAGTAATAGTCTGCCTCGTCCTCAGGCTGCAGCCCCGAAATGAGCAGGAGCCCTGTGTTGGCTGAGGTGTCTTTAGATCCATAGAAGCGGCTGGGGACCCTGGAGCCCTGGTGCTTGTCTGAGTCTGATTTATATCTCAGGAGACACCGGGGAGGGCTTGCTGGCTTCTGCTGAAACCTGTGAATGTAGTAGTCAGCAACACCAATGTCACTGCTGAGGGTGCAGGTGAGTCTGGCTGTGGCTCCAGGAGATGCAGAGAGGGAGGGCGGCTGCATCAGCACAGGCTGGGAGAGGGAACCTGCAGACACAGACACTTGTCACTGATGGGGCAGAACCAGGGGAAGCTTCTCAAAAGATGGAGCAGGAAGGGAAGAAACTTGAGAATTGAGCCCTGGTCCCTGAGGCCCACCACTACCTGTGCAGTGAGAGAGGAGCATGAGGAGCAGAGGGATCAAGGCCATGGTGCACACAGCCCCTGAGCTCACAGTGTGGCTGGGCTGCCCAGGCCTCCTTTTCTTCCCCACCCTCTGTCAGGGGAGGGGCTGTCCATGCAAATGTGTGTCCATCCAGGGGCTGACCAGCCCCTCCCTGAGCCCTGGTGCTGAACTCAGCTCACACCCCAGACAGGGGAGGATGGAGGTTGGCTTCACCCCTTGGGACAGCCCAGGGGGAAGCACCTGCTGATACAACACAGAAGTCCATGTGACTTTGCCAGGCCACAGAGGACACAGCTGCTATGTCCCCAAGAGTGAGCACAAGACTTGCCCCCAGGCTCAGGCTTCTAGGAGACAATGAGCCTTTAATGAGCACCTGTGTAGGGAACACAGGGTAGTCCCCCAGCATCTCCCACTGCTGACAGTGCACACACCTGCCATGGCCCAAAGCCCTGAGGGCCAAGCTGGTTTCTGCAGCTCACCAGGTCACTGTCTCTTCTCACATCCTGTGTCTGGTTCCCAGATACTGTGACTCTGACACACTGTACTGCTTACTGGTGCATCTCACTCTCAGGAATCCACAACTGTGGGAGGTGCAAACAAATACATCAATGACAAATTAATGTGGATTAGCTTTCAAAGTAAATGCACAGTGAATTTCATGTTCAGTGCCACAGACGGCAGCGCTGTCTGTCTGGTCTAAAGGGCTCATAGGATCTGTTCAGGGAAATCTCTAGGAACTCACTCAGGGGGGTGTGGAGAGGACTATCAAAAAAAATTGAGGTCATGCGATGTATGCCCAGCTTTCACAGATCTGATTAGATTAAGTGATGGATAATAAGAATGGTGTTTGAAGGCTACACATTTACCGGTGTAAGCTCTAGCATGCTAATACATTTCAGGAACTCACATTTTATCTTAGCTTTTCATATTTTGCACATATGTCATTGTTTCTTGTCAGGATTTGGGGGGCAGTCCTCAAATTTCTTTATAATATAAAGAGTATTTTCCCTCCCTGTATTTTCCTTCTCATTGTCCTACATTAGTGACAAGATAACAGTCGGGTGTGATGCGTTTGCAGACGTGCTGAGTGTCTCGACACTTGGAGGCAGAGACCAGCCTGTCCCTCTATGCCCAAATCCACCTCTGCTCTACCTGAGCCCATGGTCCCAGGATCCTCACACGTCTAGACTCACAGGAATCCTAGTCAATGACAAAGACCAGGATCACTTGCTCACCTCGGGCACTGTGTCCTCAAGGCACTCACGGGGACTTTCTCCTCCACCTCAGACACATCACCCTCTGCTCCAAACCCTCAGGGACTCCCCACTGCTGTTTGCACAGAACTCATATCCTGGGCTCCCCTCAGGGGCTTCATGGTGGCCCCGCCCTCTCCACCCACCACCACACAGCCCCTCCCTGGGCTCTCAGACCTGCAGCCTCCCACCTTTCCTATGGCTTTAAAATTCTGACTCCTCTCCCTCCCTGGTGTCCGACACGGTGTCCCCTAGGTTCTTTGAAAAGAAGCAGGATTAAACTTGGAATCGTGGTGACAACACAGGCCTTGGCAACTTGGAGTCACTCTGACTCACAGGGCACACACACGTCACCACAGACTGAAATAAGCAATGAATTGTAACACAAATATAGAGAAAGATCAGTCACCAGCATTCATTTGAGCACTTCGGCCACCATCCATAGAGCTCCTATTATCTAATCTTCTGCCTTCGGTGTCTCTCACTCTGCTCCCCCACTAACTATAACAACACCCCACACACCGTGTCCCTTCATCAGTGTGTGTTGTAGCATAAACATGCATTCAAGGTCCCCAAACGCTCACACAACAGCAGCTGATGTCAATTATTGTCACATTAATAGATGTGTGTTGTAACCTTGGGAATGGTCAGCTAAATGACTACTGTACTGAGTGAGAGAGGGAAGGAGGAACAGGGCTCCTGTGTTTGGAGTCATGAGGTTCAGGGGTTACACGTGTGAGCAGAAGGAAGTCCAGACCAGCACACACAGCCTCGGACCATCATTTATTGGCTTCCTGCACCCACCTCACGGGGCAGAATCCTGTCTCGTTCACACAGGCATTCCAAACCCACATTCTTGCTTTATGAGTTTCCCGACTAGAGTCCTTTGTGGGAGTTTGGGTTGAAAAATTGAATATTACATTTTATTGATCATAGGCTGGATTATGAGCTGTGTGTTAGTCCCAGGTGACAACTGACAACCTTACAGACTGTCATTTAAGTGAAATGTGAGTGGACATTCAAACAACCACCGTGCCCTGGGTAGGTCACGTGCTCATGGGGGTCGTCTTGTCTTCTGTCCTCAGTGTCTGCCCCTCCTGCACCTGCACCTGGGCTCGTGGGTGAGGACTGCTCACTCATAGACAGAGGCATGGTTCAAAGCCTGGAATTTTCAGACATGCCCTCCATTTCCTTGAGGCGAGAGAAGGGCTCAGGTGGAGGGAGCAAACTAATTGAAACCACGGGAGGGATCCTGGGAGCCTTCAAGTTAAAGACAAAAAGTTGTGTGAGACCTGGGCACATCCTGCATGTGACCGTCACCTGAAGTGCAGGCAGTCCCATGGGACGCAGCCCTTCACTGTGGACCTGACAGCGTCTCCAGGCAGTCCTGTGAGACCTGAGTTGTGTGGTTGGACATCCAGCTGATGTTACAGAGAATTGCTTGTTGCAAAGAAAAATCCCACCCACATTTCATGACCAGAAATGTCAGGAGTGAATGAAGGGTTTTGTGTGAATACAAAAGAAGACACAACAGTGGGGAAAAACTGTGATTTTTTTCTTAAAAATATTACTTTTATTAAGATTTACTCCAACACTGTGGGGACAATCAGTTGGACTTTGTCACCCCTCAGGGAGAGTGACCCGCAGACGCCCCGTGACCTCACTCATGACTGTGCTGCTCCTTCCCCTTCCTCTATAAGAGGAGCCCGCACACCTTACAGAGGCCTCCACAGAATCTTCAGTGAGGCTCAGAGCCATAACCGCTGGGCCCAGGGGTTTCTGTCTCACTTCCTCGTCATCTGAGCCACTGTGAGTAACTGTAGCTGCTCCCGCTGCCATGGTATATAGCACAGTAATAGTCGGCCTCATCCTCAGGCTGCAGCCCAGAGATGGTCAGGAGCCCTGCATTGGCTGAGGCATCTTTGGATCCAGAGAAGCGGCTGGGGACCCCGGAGCCCTGGTGCTTGTCTGAGTCTGATTTATACCACAGCAGATACCGGGGAGGGCTCCCTGGCTTTTGCTGGTACCAGTATATGGTATAGCTGCCAACACTGAAGCCACTGCTGAGGGTGCAGGTGAGTCTGGCTGTGGCTCCAGGAGAGGCAGAGAGGGAGGGCGGCTGAGTCAGCACAAGCTGGGCCAGGGAACCTGCAAACACAGACACTTAGCAGTGATGGAGAAAAACCAGGGGAAGCTTCCCAGGAGATGGAGCAGAAAGGGAAGAAACTTGGGAATTGGCCCCTGGTCCCCATGGTCCACCCCTACCTGTGCAGTGAGAGAGGAGCACAAGGAGGAGAGGAGTCCAGGCCATGGTGCACACAGCCCCTGAGCCCACAGTGGGGCTGAGCTGCCCAGGCCTCCTTTTCTCCCCACCCTCTTCCAGGGGAGGGGCTGTCCATGCAAATGTGTGTACATCCAGGGACTGCCTAGCCCCTCCCTGAGCCCTGGTGTTGGAGGTCAGCTCACACACCACACAGAGAATGGAGGCTAGCTTCAGCCCTTGAAAGAACCCTAGGAGGTAGCACTCTTGACACAAAACAGAGGGCCCTGCTCAGGGCACTTTATCAGACCACAGTGGATACACTTGCTGAGTCCCCATCAGTGTGCATAGGGCCCAGCCAACAGGCCAAGGCTCTGAATGACTGAATTGCCTGTTACTGAATGCTCCCTAATGAGCAGCTTGGTAGGCACCCTAGAGCAGTCCCACAGTGCCCCCTGCTGGTAGCAGTGTACACACCTCCTCATGGCCCAAGGCCTTCAGAGTCCAGCTGCTTTCTGCAGCTCAGAAGGTTCCTCATTCTATTCACACACCCAGGGTCTGGTTCCCAGAAATGGTGACTCTCATACACTGGTTACTGCTGCATCTGACTCCCAGGGATCCCCTTCTCTGCAAGGTGCAAACATGTACATAAGTGACAAACTGATTTGTTTCACATTCAGCGGAAGTTTTGCAAAAGGAAATGCAAACAAAGATTCATGCTCAATGTCATAGATGAAGGGACCATTCATCTTGTTTGAGGGGCTCATGTGGTCTCAAGAGAAATTTCCAGGAACAGACTCAGATTCATGTGCAGAGGAAGCCAACTCAGCAAATGTTTTAAGGTGTGTGTGATGCATGTATAGCTTTCACAGATCTGATTTGATTCAATGATTGGTAAAGAGGATGGCTTTTGAAGGGCTCACATTTAACAGTGAAAAGTGTAGCATGCTAATTCATTTCAGGTATCAACTTTTATTCTTAGTTTTCTCTTTTTTTATTCTTAGTGTTCTGCATACCTGTGTCCTCTGTTACCTGTTTGGGTCTTGTCTTAGGTAACCTCACATTTGTTTAGATTTGAAACAAAATTTCCCCTCCCTGTATTTTCTTACTCACAATGTTATCTTAATAGCAAGGTACCAGTGGGGTGTGATACGGTCGCACCTGTGCTGACCATCTGGGCATTTGGAGGCAGAGACCAGCACATCCCTCTGTGCCCGGATCCAGCTCTGCTGTCCCAGTGCCCATGGTCCCATGGTCCCCACACGTCTAGTCCCCCACTCACGGGGACTCCTAGTCAATGACTCTGACCAGAATCACTTTCTCACCTTGGGCAGTGTCCTCCAGGCACTCAAGGGGTCTTTCTCACTGAGCTCAGACATTTCACCCCCTGCTCAAAACTTTCAGTGACTCCTCACTACTGTTTGCACAGAACCCCAACTCCTTGGCTCCCCTCAGGGGGCTTTAATGTTGGCCCCATCCCCTCCACACCCACAACACAGCCCCTTCACGTGCTCTCAGACTGATTCTCCCACTGCCCTGTTACTTCAGATCCCTGACCCCTGTTCCTTCATGGTGTTGCCATGTGTCCTCTGCTACCCTTGAAGGAAATAGGGTTAAACTTGAATCAAGGTGACAACTTCCATTGTGGCCATTTGAGTGGCTCTCAGTAGTATGGCACGCACACATCTTCACAGACAGAGTTAGAGAATTGATATGACAGCGTTGAAGTCACACAAACTAGAGAGAAGAGTTCAAAGAACCACCTGGACCCATTGTGCTAAGTCAACCCCACCCAGAGGACTCCTCCTGTGTAATACTCTACCCCCCGTACCTCTCACTCTGCTCCCTCACTGACCATGAAAACTCACCCACACCAGGCCTCTCATCCGGATGTGTTGTCCCATAAATAGCATTTATGTCCCCAACTCCTGTCCAGGACAGCAGTGTGTTCCAACCACCATCACATAAATGTCCTGTGTTGTCATCTCCGGAATGGTCAGCTAACTGACTACTGTACTTAGTGACAGAGGGAAGAAGGAACAGGACTCCTGTGTTGGGAGTCATGAGGTTCAGGGTGACACGTGTGAGTAGAAGGAAGTCCAGACCAGCACACGCGGCCTCAGACCACCATTTATTGCCTTCCTTCACTCATGTCACCGGGAACAATCCTGTCTTCATTCACACAGAGATTTCAAACCATGGTGCTTCCTTTTTGAGTTTCCCCACTAGAGTCCTTTGTGGGACTTCGGATTGAAAAGTTGAATGCTACATTTAATTGACCAGATGGTGGACTTTGAGCTGTGTGTTAGTCCCAGTTGACAACTCATGACCTTACAGACTCTTACTTAAGTGAAAGGTAAGCAGAACCTCAAACAACCACCCTGCCCTGGGCAGGTCACATGCTCATGGGGGTCGTCTTGTCTTCTGTCTTCAGTGTCTGCCCCTCCCCCACCCGCTGCTCCTGTCTGTGCTCCAGAAGCCACACGGACCTAACCCCAGGGGCCTGAGACCCTGTCATGTGTCCATTCATCTCTGTGTCTCAGGGTTGATAACATTCCCTAAGAGAGTAAACGATATAGATGTGAAATATCTTATGTGCGATGTGTAAAATTTCAAAATATTAACTGCATTCGGACTTTAGCCAAGTATTTTACTTCACACATTGGGAGTTTGTTCGTTTAGTGTAATCTTTATTATATTTTTCCATTAACATTTAGTCCCCTTATATATACGGTCCTACCTCCAGCAAACACCATACTCTTCTCCATGTCCATGAGTCCTTGTCCTTTCTGCACAACCAGGCAAAAAGGACTCCCTACCCCCACTCTCCCTCCACTACCTGTCCTGGGGTCCTTCACACTGACTGAGGGGAGTTTCCACATGACTGGCTCCCAGGCTCTGACCTCACCCGAGTCTGTGGAACTCCTTTGTCTCATAGACGGGAATTCAGAAGCACAGAGACGGCACATTAGTCTCCATCCAGCTGACTGGCATGAACAGGACTCAAAGGCAAAGGCTGCCAAACAGCTGTGAACACACTCATTTCACCAACTAGGTCTCCGCCTGGCATCCCTGAGCCCCCTCACAGGATATTTGGAAATCTGGAGGTGGCGCCCTGAGTCATAACTTAACAAGCATGTGTCACTGTCATCTTTGTGTAGAGTACAAAGGATATATCTGAGTGTCCTACATGGAGACTCTCCAAAAGCACTGACCCACCCCATTCCACAAACACACAGGCTCACACACCCTGCTCTGAACTAACTCACCCTCAGGAATTCACTGTATAGGAAACAGGCAACCAACCACCCTGACAGGGAGAAAGTTGGAAGGAAATTGACGGACTCAGAAACCTGCAATCTCTACACAACTTTCCAGCAGGAGACAGAAGAGGGCACCCTGCTTGGTGGGGACAGGCTGAGTGCAGACCCAGAAGAGGAAGCTCTGGGGGTTTTGGTCTCACTTCCCCTGAGTCTGCAGCACTGTGTGATTATCACCACTATCGTAAGATTGACAGTAGTAGTCGGCCTCGTCCTCAGACTGCAGCCCCGAGATGGTCAGGGAGGCAGCGTTGGAGGAGCTGTCTATGGAACCAGAGAACCGATCCGGGACCCCAGAGGGTCTTTGGTCATCTAAGTAGATCACAGTGGTGGGGCCCCTGCCTGGGCGCTGTTGGTACCAGTGCACATAGTTGTCCCCAATGTTGCCGCTGCTGCAGGTGCAGGAGATGGTGGCGTCTGTCCTGGAGACCCTGACACAGAGCCTGGTTGAGTCAGCACAAACTGGGCCCAAGACCCTGCAAGAAGGAGCCACACAGAGATCAGTGAGGAAGGACAGAGCCTGTTCCCAGGGAGGGAGGAGATGTCATGGACCCAGGTGTCAAAATGGTGCCCTGAACTCCCCTCAGGCCCCACCTGTGCAGTGAGCCAGGACAGTGAGGAGAAGTGGAGCCCAATCCATGGTGGAGACACCCTCCCAACTCTGCTTCCTGAGCCCCACAGCCAGACCTGAGTCTTCAGACTTTTATGTCAGCCTGAGGCTTAGAGTGGGTCGTCATTATGCAAATCTTCCCTTTCATTGGCTGCATAAGTCCCTCTTTTAACATAAGCCAGGGTTTCTGATGAGCAAAAGAGATCACACAGGTGGGAGGGCTACAACCCAAAGATGATGACACTGGAAACACCAAAGTGTCAGGGGCAGCACTCTCAGCTGAGGAATGTGGGGCATGGTTGCCCTCTGGTGGATACAGGAGACATGCCGCCCTTGGGCTGGTGCTGCTGCTCAGGGCTCCTTCCCTGCTACTGACCCTGACCCTGACCCTGCACCTCTCCAGTCCCAGCCTTTTCAGATTGGCTCCATTCAATTAGAAATACGTCTGTTACCTTGCTTCATCTTCTTCTATGGACTGAACACTCATTTATTGATATTGCAAATCATATTGTTCAATTGTACAAATAGTTTATTGATTTATTCACCTATTGAAGGACATAGAACTTGCTTTCTAAGTTTTAACAACATGAATAATATTATGTGCATATGCTCACTTGAGCACATGTGATTGATTTAGATAAAGACCTAGGAGAGTGATTTCTGTGTTGTATCACAGTAGAATGTGTTTAACTTTGTGAGAAACTGCCAAAGTGCCTTCAAATGTGCCCATGGCTGGTGCATCCCCACTGCACAAATGAGTAGCCCTGCCTCCCCATAGCCTGGGAGGCTCTGCTGTGGTCAGTGTGTAAGTGTGGGCCATGCTGATAGGTCCCTCGTTGTTACATGTGATTTCCCAGTAACATCTTAGGTTCGCCATCTTTTCACGTTGATCTCCCAGTTGTACCTGTTCCTTAGTCATCAGACTGTTCAGAACTGCTGATTGGTGTGAGGGGCGGTGAGGTACCATGCCCCCACACGTGGGAATTCAAGGGCTCGGCAAAGGTCCTAAGTCTGGTGAAAACAAATTCTCTACGCTTCAAATCTCAGAGAAGTACGAGTGAAGCCCAGGCTGCTACCAGGGAACACACAGGTTGCTGAGCATGTGTTAGCTGGGTGTGAATAAAGGAAGGAAGGAAGCAAAGGGAATCAGACATGATTAAGCAACCTCAACCACGAACACAAGCCTGTTTGCTTAGCCGGGAAGCTACAGCTTCCCTCTCCCCAGGGGAAGGCAGGCTCAACCCTCCCAGGGGATAAACACCTTTCTCTCCCGATGAAGGGAGCAGCCCAGCCTCCAGGGCCAGGATGTCCTGGAGACCAGGGGAGGGTACGCACCTGTGCAGGAGAAGTCCAAATGTCCCAGGAGAAGGTGCTTCTTTGAGGCCCGTGCATGCGGAGCCGTGACTAGCTAGAAGATTGGCCCAGTGCAAAGCTGTGGAACCTTGGGAAGTTGATTGGTTATTTTGAACAACTATTAGGCCTTCCTAAGCTCCAGGTAACACAATGCCAGGGAACAAAGCATTTCTCCCTCTCTCTCTCTCTCTCTCTCTCTGTCCCCAGGATCACATGGTCACCCCACGTATTCACGTATTCTCTCCATGTGGACGGTGTGTGTAGCAGCTGATCAGAACCCACAGCAGACCTGGCAGGACCCGAAGGACTGAGCTTAAATAGGAAACAGAAACTCTGGACACTGGCATTTGTTCTGGCCTTGTTGAAGATACGTTTGACTGTTTCACGGCGGGACAGACACAGATGTGGCACAGGGGCAGTTTTCTGTTTCCACCTGCATACATCTTCCCACACCACAGTCTCCCATGCGTGAGTTTCTTCTCACGATCCCGCCAGAGGACACCATTTCCACTGGCAGCACAAAGGGCCACCGGGTTCTGGGGTCACACATGCTGCTCATAGGCCTTGCCTGCCCCCTCTCAAAACTCTGGGGCTTTTTTGCGCTCAGATCAAAGCAGTTCTGCGAACATTTGAAGAACCATATCTTCAGGCAGGGATGTTTTCCTTGGCGTCATAAAGAAAGAATTGAGAGAATGAAATGTCTTTGTTTCATAGCACCAATCTGCCCTCCACGCCCCTTCCTCGACCAGCAATATGTCACCTTTCCCCGTGGAACACGCCATGGTCGTGGCATTGGGCTGTGCTCATCTTTGGGATGGTGATCATCAGTGTCTCTAGGGCTGGACCCCAGAGGAGGTCCACAAGGTTCTTTCACACCATTCAACTTAGAGAATGAGGTTCAAACCCTGGACAGTCCCTCATTACTCTTCTAGGTAACAAAAGTGGCCGCTCTATCTAGGAGGCTTTGGGTGGTTGCTATGGTCACCCCCAATGTGTCTGCTGCTTCCTCTGCAGGAGAAGCTCACCTGGGGTCTGGGCTCATCCACAGCTTCATGAGAGAAGTAACACAGGCACACACTGGGGACTTCCTGCTCCTGATGTGCCACAGCCCAGCTCACAGCCTGGATGGCTGGAGAGCCCAGGGAAGTGTGAAAAGACAGGGGACAGTCCATGCCCGTGGGCTCAGGAGAACCCACTGACAGTCAGGAGGTCACCAGTCATGGAAAATGTCCAAGGGACCAGTGTCTGGGGTCCCCTGAAGTGCATGGGACTGTCGGGATGTTCTAGAACAACACAAGATGCTGAATTCTAACATTTATTTGGGGGACAATGACTGTCTAGCTCATCATTTGTAGTCTCAGACACAGTATTGTGAGATATTACAGAATTTATATTGGTCACAGTCCCTGGTTGCTCACCATGAAATTTCCTGGGTGACAGGTGTTCCTCTTTTTCTGAAGAGGGGACTCTGGTTGGGCTCCTGGGTGAGAACAGCTCAATCATACACAGAGGCACGATTCAAAGCTTGGAATTTGCACACCTGCCTCCCATTTCCCTGAGGAGGGAGAAGACTTCAGGTGCTATCAGCAAATTAACTCAAAAGAAGGGTGAGAACAGGGGAAACTTCCATTTATAGCCAATGCATTAATGAAACCTGGGGACATCTTGCTTGTGACTAGCATCTGAGACAGAGCCCTTCCACTGCGAACCTGACGCATCTCCAGGCAGTCGTGTGAGAGCTGAGTTGTGAGGTGGGACATCCAGCTGGTGTCACAGGGAATTCCTTATGGTGAAAAAAAATGCCCCCACATTTGGTGACCAGAAGTGTCAAAAATGAAGTGTTTTATGTAAGCATAATAGAACAATAAAAGGAAATGAGATTTTTACTGAAAAATATTTATTTTGTTAAAATTTACTCCAGACTCTGTGGGGACAGTAAGTCAGACTTTGTCACCCCTTCAGGGAGTGTGTCCCCAGGGACACCCTGGGCCCTCACTCATGACGGTGCTGCTCCTTCCACTTCCACGGACATTCTGATGCAGAGGAGCCCACCTTAGAGGCCTCCACAGAAGCTTCAATGAGGCTCAGAGTCATAACCACTGGGCCCAGGGGTTTCTGTCTCACTACCTCGTCATCTGAACCACTGTGAGCAACTGTAGCTGCTACCCTTGTGCTAACCTATAGCACAGTAATAGTGGGCCTCGTCCTCAGGCTGCAGCCCCGAAATGAGCAGCCCCTGTGTTGGCCGAGGTGTCTTTAGATCCAGAGAAGCGGCTGGGGAACCCGGAGCCCTGGTGCTTCTCTGAATCTGACTTATACCACAGGAGAAACCTGGGAGGGCTCGCTGGCTTCTGCTGAAACCAGTGAATGTAGTAGTCAGCAACACCAATGTCACTGCTGAGGGTGTAGGTGAGTCTGGCTGTGGCTCCAGGAGATGCAGAGAGTGAGGGCAGCTGCGTCAGCACAGGCTGGGAGAGAGAACCTGCAGACACAGACACATGTCACTGATGGGGCAGAACCAGGGGAAGCTTCTCAAAAGATGGAGCAGGAAGGGAAGAAACTTGGGAACTGAGCCCTGGTCCCCGAGGCCCACCACTACCTGTGCAGTGAGAGAGGAGCATGAGGAGCAGAGGGATCAAGGCCATGGTGCACACAGCCCCTGAGACCACAGTGTGGCTGGGCTGCCCAGGCCTCCTTTTCTTCCCCATCCTCTGCCAGGGGAGGGGCTGTCCATGCAAATGTGTGTCCATCCAGGGGCTGCCCAGCCCCTCCCTGAGCCCTGGTGCTGAGCTCAGCTCACACCCCAGACAGGGGAGGATGGAGGTTGGCTTCACCCCTTGGGAGAGCCCCGGGGGAAGCACCTGCTGATACAACACAGAAGTCCATGTGACTTTGCCAGGCCATAGAGGACACAGCTGCTATGTCCCCAAGAGTGAGCACAAGCCTTGCCCCCATGCTCAGGCTTCTAGGAGACAATGGGCCTTTAATGAGCAGCTGTGTAGGGAACACAGGTTAGTCCTACAGCATCTCCTGCTGGTGACAGTGCACACACCTGCCATGGCCCAAAGCCCTGAGGGCCCAGCTGGTTTCTGCAGCTCACCAGGTCACTGTCTCTTCTCACATCTAGTGTCTGGTTCCCAGATACGGTGACTCTGACACACTGTACTGCTTACTGGTGCATCTCACTCTCAGGAATCCACAACTGTGGGAGGTGCAAACAAATACATCTATAACAAATTAATGTGGATTCGCTTTCAAAGTAAATGCACAGTGAATTTCATGTTCAGTGCCACAGACGGCAGCGCTGTCTGTCTGGTTTAAAGGGCTCATAGGATCTGCTCAGGGAAATCCCTAGGAACTCACTCAGGGGGATGTGGAGAGGACTATCAAAAAAAATTGAGGTCATGCGATGCATGCACAGCTTTCACAGATCTGATTAGATTAAGTGATGGATGAAAAGAATGGTGTTTGAAGGCTACACATTTACCGGTGTAAGCTCTAGCATGCTAATACATTTCAGGAACTCACATTTTATCTTAGCTTTTCATATTTTGCACATATGTCATTGTTTCTTGTCAGGATTTGGGGGGGAGTCCTCAAATTTCTTTATAATGTAAAGAGTATTTTCCTCTCTGTATTTTCCTTCTCATTGTCCTACATTAGTGACAAGATAACAGTCAGGTGTGATGCGTTTGCAGACCTGCTGAGTGTCTCGACACTTGGAGGCAGAGACCAGCCTGTCCCTCTGTGCCCAAATCCACCTCTGCTCTACCTGTGCCCACGGTCCCTTGATCCTCACACGTCTAGACTCACGGGAATCCTAGTCAATGACAAAGACCAGGATCACTTGCTCACCTCGGGCACTGTGTCCTCAAGGCACTCACGGGGACTTTCTCCTCCACCTCAGACACATCACCCTCTGCTCCAAACCCTCAGGGGCTCCCCACTGCTGTTTGCACAGAACTCATATCCTGGGCTCCCCTCTGGGGACTTCATGGTGGCCCCGCCCTCTCCACCCACCACCACACAGCCCCTCCCTGGGTTCTCAGACCTGCAGCCTCCCACCTTTCCTATGGCTTTAAAATTCTCACTCCTTTCCCTCCCTGGTGTCCAACACGATGTCCCCTAGGTTCTTTGCAAAGAAGCAGGATTAAACTTGGAATTGTGGTGACAACACAGGTGTTGGCAACTCGGAGTCACTCTGACTCACAGGGCAGGCACATGTCACCACAGACTGAAATAAGCAATGAATTGTAACACAAATATAGAGAAAGATCAGTCACCAGCATTGATTTGACCACCTCAGCCACCATCCATAGAGCTCCTATTATCTAATCTTCTGCCTTCGGTGTCTCTCACTCTGCTCCCCCACTAACTATAACAACACCCCACACACCGTGTCCCTTCATCAGTGTGTTTTGTAGCATAAACATGCATTCAAGGTCCCCAAACGCTCACACAACAGCAACTGATGTCAATTATTGTCACATTAATAGATGTGTGTTGTAACCTTGGGAATGGTCAGCTAACTGACTACTGTACTGAGTGAGAGAGGGAAGGAGGAACAGGCCTCCTGTGTTCAGAGTCATGGGGTTCAGGGTGACACGTGTGAGCAGAAGGAAGTCCAGACCAGCACACACAGCCTCGGACCATCGTTTATTGGCTTCCTGCACCCACATCACGGCGCAGAATCCTGTCTCATTCAAACAGGCATTCCAAACCCACGTTCTTGCTTTATGAGTTTCCCGACTAGAGTCCTTTGTGGGAGTTTGGGTTGAAAAATTGAATATTACATTTTATTGATCATAGGCTGGATTATGAGCTCTGTGTTAGTCCCAGGTGACAACTGACAACCTTACAGACTGTCATTTAAGTGAAATGTGAGTGGACATTCAAACAACCACCATGCCCTGGGCAGGTCACGTGCTCATGGGGGTCGTCTTGTCGTCTGTCCTCAGTGTCTGCCCCTCCTCCACCTGCACCTGGGCTCGTGGGTGAGGACTGCTCACTCATAGACAGAGGCATGGTTCAAAGCCTGGAATTTTCAGACATGCCCTCCATTTCCTTGAGGCGAGAGAAGGGCTCAGGTGGAGGCAGCAAACTAATTGAAACCACGGGAGGGATCCTGGGAGCCTTCAAGTTAAAGACAAAAAGTTGTGTGAGACCTGGGCACATCCTGCATGTGACCGTCACCTGAAGTGCAGGCAGTCCCATGGGACGCAGCCCTTCACTGTGGACCTGACAGCGTCTCCAGGCAGTCCTGTGAGACCTGAGTTGTGTGGTTGGACATCCAGCTGATGTTACAGAGAATTGCTTGTTGCAAAGAAAAATCCCACCCACATTTCATGACCAGAAATGTCAGGAGTGAATGAAGGGTTTTGTGTGAATACAAAAGAAGACACAACAGTGGGGAAAAACTGTGATTTTTTTTCTTAAAAATATTACTTTTATTAAGATTTACTCCAACACTGTGGGGACAATCAGTTGCACTTTGTCACCCCTCAGGGAGAGTGACCCGCAGACTCCCTGTGACCTCACTCATGGCTCTGCTGCTCCTTCCCCTTCCTCTATAAGAAGAGCCCGCACACCTTACAGAGGCCTCCACAGAATCTTCAGTGAGGCTCAGAGCCATAACCGCTGGGCCCAGGGGTTTCTGTCTCACTTCCTCGTCATCTGAGCCACTGTGAGTAACTGTAGCTGCTCTGGCTGCCATGGTATATAGCACAGTAATAGTCGGCCTCATCCTCAGGCTGCAGCCCAGAGATGGTCAGGAGCCCTGCATTGGCTGAGGCATCTTTGGATCCAGAGAAGCGGCTGGGGACCCCGGAGCCCTGGTGCTTGTCTGAGTCTGATTTATACCACAGCAGATACCGGGGAGGGCTCCCTGGCTTTTGCTGGTACCAGTATATGGTATAGCTGCCAACACTGAAGCCACTGCTGAGGGTGCAGGTGAGTCTGGCTGTGGCTCCAGGAGAGGCAGAGAGGGAGGGCGGCTGAGTCAGCACAAGCTGGGCCAGGGAACCTGCAAACACAGACACTTAGCAGTGATGGAGAAAAACCAGGGGAAGCTTCCCAGGAGATGGAGCAGAAAGGGAAGAAACTTGGGAATTGGCCCCTGGTCCCCATGGTCCACCCCTACCTGTGCAGTGAGAGAGGAGCACAAGGAGGAGAGGAGTCCAGGCCATGGTGCACACAGCCCCTGAGCCCACAGTGGGGCTGAGCTGCCCAGGCCTCCTTTTCTCCCCACCCTCTTCCAGGGGAGGGGCTGTCCATGCAAATGTGTGTACATCCAGGGACTGCCTAGCCCCTCCCTGAGCCCTGGTGTTGGAGGTCAGCTCACACACCACACAGAGAATGGAGGCTAGCTTCAGCCCTTGAAAGAACCCTAGGAGGTAGCACTCTTGACACAAAACAGAGGGCCCTGCTCAGGGCACTTTATCAGACCACAGTGGATACACTTGCTGAGTCCCCATCAGTGTGCATAGGGCCCAGCCAACAGGCCAAGGCTCTGAATGACTGAATTACCTGTTACTGAATGCTCCCTAATGAGCAGCTTGGTAGGCACCCTAGAGCAGTCCCACAGTGCCCCCTGCTGGTAGCAGTGTACACACCTCCTCATGGCCCAAGGCCTTCAGAGTCCAGCTGCTTTCTGCAGCTCAGAAGGTTCCTCATTCTATTCACACACCCAGGGTCTGGTTCCCAGAAATGGTGACTCTCATACACTGGTTACTGCTGCATCTGACTCCCAGGGATCCCCTTCTCTGCAAGGTGCAAACATGTACATAAGTGACAAACTGATTTGTTTCACATTCAGCGGAAGTTTTGCAAAAGGAAATGCAAACAAAGATTCATGCTCAATGTCATAGATGAAGGGACCATTCATCTTGTTTGAGGGGCTCATGTGGTCTCAAGAGAAATTTCCAGGAACAGACTCAGATTCATGTGCAGAGGAAGCCAACTCAGCAAATGTTTTAAGGTGTGTGTGATGCATGTACAGCTTTCACAGATCTGATTTGATTCAATGATTGGTAAAGAGGATGGCTTTTGAAGGGCTCACATTTAACAGTGAAAAGTGTAGCATGCTAATTCATTTCAGGTATCAACTTTTATTCTTAGTTTTCTCTTTTTTTATTCTTAGTGTTCTGCATACCTGTGTCCTCTGTTACCTGTTCGGGTCTTGTCTTAGGTAACCTCACATTTGTTTAGATTTGAAACAAAATTTCCCCTCCCTGTATTTTCTTACTCACAATGTTATCTTAATAGCAAGGTACCAGTGGGGTGTGATACGGTCGCACCTGTGCTGACCATCTGGGCATTTGGAGGCAGAGACCAGCACATCCCTCTGTGCCCGGATCCAGCTCTGCTGTCCCAGTGCCCATGGTCCCATGGTCCCCACACGTCTAGTCCCCCACTCACGGGGACTCCTAGTCAATGACTCTGACCAGAATCACTTTCTCACCTTGGGCAGTGTCCTCCAGGCACTCAAGGGGTCTTTCTCACTGAGCTCACACATTTCACCCCCTGCTCAAAACTTTCAGTGACTCCTCACTACTGTTTACACAGAACCCCAACTCCTTGGCTCCCCTCAGGGGGCTTCAATGTTGGCCCCATCCCCTCCACACCCACAACACAGCCCCTTCACGTGCTCTCAGACTGATTCTCCCACTGCCCTGTTACTTCAGATCCCTGACCCCTGTTCCTTCATGGTGTTGCCATGTGTCCTCTGCTACCCTTGAAGGAAATAGGGTTAAACTTGAATCAAGGTGACAACTTCCATTGTGGCCATTTGAGTGGCTCTCAGTAGTATGGCACGCACACATCTTCACAGACAGAGTTAGAGAATTGATATGACAGCGTTGAAGTCACACAAACTAGAGAGAAGAGTTCAAAGAACCACCTGGACCCATTGTGCTAAGTCAACCCCACCCAGAGGACTCCTCCTGTGTAATACTCTACCCCCCGTACCTCTCACTCTGCTCCCTCACTGACCATGAAAACTCACCCACACCAGGCCTCTCATCCGGATGTGTTGTCCCATAAATAGCATTTATGTCCCCAACTCCTGCACAGGACAGCAGTGTGTTCCAACCACCATCACATAAATGTCCTGTGTTGTCATCTCCGGAATGGTCAGCTAACTGACTACTGTACTTAGTGACAGAGGGAAGAAGGAACAGGACTCCTGTGTTGGGAGTCATGAGGTTCAGGGTGACACGTGTGAGTAGAAGGAAGTCCAGACCAGCACACACGTCCTGGGACCATCATTTAACAGCTTCCTTCACCCACATCTCAGGGAAGAATCCTGTCTCGTTCACACAGAGATTTCAAACCCATGGTGCTTCCTTCATGGGTTTCTCCTCTAGGGTTCTTTGTGAGACTTTGGGCTGAAAAGTTGAATATTAGATTTAATTGATCACATGGTGGACTTTGAGCTGTGTGTTGGTTCCAGGTGACAACTGATGACCTTACAGACTGTTATTGAAGTGAGATGTGAGCAGACAATCAACATGAGCTGAGAATGTGGGCTTTAGGATCATGGAGCTTTTGAGAGCCTGGGCTATTACCCCAACTGCCAGGATGGACCTCAGTCCCTGGACTATGCATTCATCTTCACTAACTGTTCTTGAAAAGGGTGTTTCATGGACACAGCACTCCTGGAAGAAATTCAGGAAGAGGGGCCCTTCCTGACAAGGCCAGGTCACCTACTCTAATGAGCCCTCCTCCTGGGATTCCTCAGGGGACTTCAGCGCCCTCCTTGGTGGAGCTGACAACTGCAGCCCTGAGGTTGCATGGTGGAGAAAGTCTCAACCAGCAGAGAGGCAAAGGGTATGAATCAGAGGGGCCATCAGAACACTCAGGGAAGGGGGGATGCAGAAGGAGCGAAACAGGCAAAAATGACTGCAAACCACTCAGGTTCACATCAAAACTGAGCAAAATGTACAAAGGCCCCATATGCCCCTGCCCCCACATTGACACAGCCTCCCCCACCATCAACACTCCCCACCCGAGTGGGACATTTGTTACAAACCACAAACCTTCACTGACACTCTGTTATCAGCGAAAGCCCACATTTTACATTAAGGTTCACCCTAGGTGTTCTACATTCTATGGGTTTTGACAAATATAAAAGTCATGTGTCCACCATTACAGTGTGGTACACAACAGTTTTGCTGCCCTAAACACCCCCTGTGCTCCCCAGCTCTGTCCCTCCCTGTCTTTCTCCCCTAACACCTGGAAACCTCTCGTCTTTTTTCAGTCTCATCAGTTTTCCTTTTTCCAGAAAGTCATAGAATTGGAATCATGCAGTATGTAGCCTTTTCAGATTGGCTCCTTTCACTTAGTAATGTCCGTTTAAGATTCCTCTACATCCTTTCATGTATTTTCTTTCTTCTCGGGGCTGAATAATATTCCACTCACTGTATACACAATTGTCTATCTATCCTCTAATGTAGAGCATCGCAGCTGTTTTCAAGCTTTGGCATTCATGAAACAGGTGCTATGCCATCTCTGTGTAGGTTTTTGATGGACATCAGTTTTGAACTCATTTGAGTGCTGGGTTGCATGGCAAGATTATTTTTTACTTCATAGGAAGCCACCAAACTTCTTCACACAGTGGATGTGCTATTTTTCATTCCCACCAGCAATTAATGAGAGTTTCTTTTGCTTCACATGCTTGTCAGCATTTGGTGTTGTCAGTCTTTTGAACTTTCCCCATTCTAATAGGTGTTGAGGGGCATCTCATTGTTGTTTTCATTGGCCATCTTTAATGACACATCTTGTTGAACATCTTTTCCTGTGCTCTTTTGCCAACATATAGCTTCTTTGGTGAAATGGCTTCTCAAATCCCTTTGACATTTTTAGTAGGTTTTTTCTTATTTCTGGTTTTTGAGAGAGTCTTGTATAATTTGGATAACAGTCTGTTATTAGATTTGTCTTTTGCAAATGTTTCCTCTTCTTCTGTGAGAGAAAGAAGTTGAATTGTGCCTATTTTCTCATTCTCTTGAAAGTGCCTGAGTCAGAACAAAAGATTTTAAGTTAATATGGGCCAGCTGAACAATTTTTTCATGCATTGTGACTTTGATGTTGTAATGAGAATGTCATCACCATACAAAAGGGCATCTAGATTTCCCCCTGTTTTCTTTTAGGCATTTTATCATTTTGCAATTTTCAATCATGCCTATACATTTTCAGTTAATTTTTGTAAAGGTCGTTGGGTCTGACTCTAGATTTTTGTTTTGTTTTGCATATGGATATCCAGTTTTTCACCACCATTTGCTGATACACTACCCTTTCTCCATTGCACTGCCTTTGCACCACTGGCAAATGTCAGTTAAGTGTACTCATGTAGGTGTGTCTCTTGGTTCTCTGTTCTACTTTTTTGGTCTACCTGTTTGTTCTCCTGCTCATGCCACTGTGTCTTCATTACTGTACCTTCAAGTCGGACTTCAAGTTACGCAGCGTCAGTCCTCAGAGCTCTTTCTTCTCTCTCGACATTGTTTTGGCTATGCTGGATCTTTTCCTTATGCATATAAACTTTTGAACCATGTTGTTGGGATTTACAAAATAACTCTCTGAGGTTTCTTTTGGGATCACATGGAATCTGCAGATGGACTTGGAAAGAACTGACATCTGGACAATATTGAGTCTTCCTGTTTCTGAGCACGGGATCTCTCTCCGCGTATTTAGTTCTGCTTTGATTTCTTTTGCTAGTTTTTTAGTTTTCCTTCCACAGGTATTGTACATAATGCTGTTACATTCATAGCTAAGTACTACTTTATTTGAGGGATGATAATATAACTGGTATTGTGTTTTTAATTTCAATCTCACTAGTTTGTTGCTGGTATATAACAAAGTGGTCAATACTGGTACATTAACGTTGTATCCTACTACTTTGACATAAATCTTGTTAGTGCCTGGAGGGGTTTTTTATTGTTGTTGGTTCTTTCAGATTTCTTCATAGACAACCATGTTGTTGATAGAAAAAGATAAGTGTATACCTTTCTTCTCAACCTATACAACATTTATTTCTTTTTCTTGTCTTATTAGCTAAAACTTTTAATACAATGTTTAAAGTAGTGGTGAGAGGGGACATCTTTGCCTTTTTGTATTTTAGCAAAAAAGCTTATTAGCATACCATTAGCATGATGTTAGCTATAGGCTGTTTTTAGATGTATTTCCCTCTGCTCGAGTTTGTGTGAGTTTTTATTGTGAATGGATGTTGAATTTTGTCAAATGCTTCCTCTGCATCCATCAATTGATATGTTTACGTGTTTTATCTTCTTCATCCTGTTGATGTGATGAATCACAGTAATTGATTTTTGAATATTCAGCATGCTTGGGATAAATGCCACTTGCCCATGGTGTATTATTTTTACACATTTTTATATTTAAATGCCTAGTATTTTGTTGAGGATTTTTGCATCTCTGCCCATGAGTAATATTGATTTATTATAATTTTTTCTGTAATGTTTTTAACCAGTTTTGGTATTAGGTTAATGCTGTTCTCATAAAATGGGTTAGAAAGTATCTCATCTGCTCCTATTTTCTGGAAGAGCCTGTAGAGAATTGGTATAATTTTTTTCTTAAATGTTTGATAGAATTCACCAGTGAATCCACTTGACCTTCATTTGATTTCATTTTACTAGATTATTAATCGTTGGTTCAATTTTTTTAATTGGTATATGCTTGTCAGATGTTCCTTCTTGTGTAAGCTTTGAGTAGATTGTGTCCTTCAAAGACTTATTTATTGTATTCTTTTGTTATCATTTTAATGTCCATGGGATCAGTACTCTTCTTTTGTTATATTAGTAATTTTTATCTTCTCTCTTTCTTCTTAGTTAGTGCAGCAAGAGGTTTATCACTTACCTTTTCAAAGAACCAGCTTTTGATTTTGTTGATTTTCTTTGATTAACGTTTCCAGTTTCACTGATTTATGTTTTAATTCTTATGGTTTTTTTCTTCTGCTATTCTTTATTTAATATGCACTTCTCTTTCTACTTCTCCAAAATGGAAGCTAATACTACGATTTTAGATCTTTTTTTTTGTCTTACTATTTTATTTTATTTATTTATTTTTACAATACATGTTATTGATTATGCCATTACAGTTGTCCTGTTTCCCCTCTTCATTCCCCTCCACCCTGCACACACCCTCCCTCACCATTCCCCCCCCTTTAGTTTATGACCACGTGTCTCAAGTTATGTAGAGTCTATATTTCCCCTACTATTCTTGCCCTCCCCCCTATCTATTTTCTCCCTACCATCTATGCTATTTATTTTCTGTACCATCTTCCCCCTTTTCCTCCTCTCACTCCCCTGTTGCTAACCCTCCACGTGATCTTCATTTCTATGGTTCCACTCCTGATCTAGCTGTCCTCTTACTTTGCTCTTGTTTTCGATGTGGTTGTTAATAACTGTGAGTTTGCTGTCCTTTCACTGTTCATATTTTTTATCTTCTTTTTCTTTTTTTTATTTTATTTATTTTATTTATATTTATTTTTATTTATTTTTTAAATATATTTTATTGATTATACCATTACAGTTGTTCTATTCTCCCCCTTCATTCCCCTCCACCAGCACACTTCCTCCCCGACCATTCTCCCCGGCCTTAGTTTATAACCACGTGTCTCAAGTTCTTTGGATTCTATATTTCCCCCACTATTCTCACCCTCCTCCCTATCTATTTTCTACCTACCATCTATGCTATCTTCTGTGCCTTCTCCCCCTTCTACTCCTCCCACCCCCCTGTTTCTAACCCTCCATGTGTTCTTCATTTCTATGGTTCCACTCCTGATCTAGCTGTCCTCTTGGTTTGCTCTTGTTTTCGATGTGGTTGTTAATAACTGTGTGTTTGCTGTTCTTTCACTGTTGATATTTTTCATCTTCTTTTTCTTATATAAGTCCCTTTAGCATTTCATATAATAAGGGCTTGGTGATGACCAACTCCTTGAACTTGACCTTATCTGAGAAGCACTATATCTGTCCTTCCATTCTAAATGAAAGCTTTGCTGGATAGAGCAATCTTGGCTGTAGATCTTTGGATTTCATGACTCGGAATACTTCTTTCCAGCTCCTTCTTGCCTGGAAGGTCTCTTTTGAGAAATCCACTGACAGTCTGATGGGAACTCCTTTGTAGGTGACTGTCCCCTTATCTCTTGCTGCTTCTAGGATTCTCTCCTTCATTTTAACCTTGGCTAATGTAATGATGATGTGCCTTGGTGTGTTCCTTCTTGGGTCCAACTTCTTTGGCACTCTCTGAGCTTCCTGGATTTCCTGGAAGTCTATTTGCTCTGCCAGACTGGGGAAGTTCTCCTTTATTATTTGTTCAAATAAGTGTTCCACTCCTGGCTGTTCCTCTTCCCCTTCTGGTACCCCTATAATTCGGATGTTGGAACGTTTAAAGATGTCCTGGAGGTTCCTAAGCCTCTCCTCATTTTTTTGAATTCTTGTTTCTTCATATTTTTCTGTTTGGTCATTTTTTCCTCCTTCTTGTCCACTCCATTGATTTGAGTCCCAGTTTCCTTTCCATCACTATTGTTTTCTTCTGCATTTCTCTTCATTTCAATTAGTGTAGCCTTCATTTGTTCCTCTAATTTGTGACTAAAACAACCAGTTCTGTGAGCATCCTAATCACCAGGATTTTGAACTATGAATCTGATAGGTTGGCTATTTCTTGGTCGCTTAGATTCATCAGCTCTGGGGCTTTGAGTTCTTCTTCTTTGGTCTGTTCCTGCCTGTTACCTATGAGGAGCAGAATGCTAGGTGTTCACCAGGGCAGGACAACTCAGTCGCTGGGTTGTGACTCTGTATGTGGGGGCAGGGTCAAAGAGGGGCAATGGCAGTCCCCTCTGCTGCTTCCCCCTGCTGGGGCCTGCTCAGTCTGTCTGACTGCTCGCTCCTTTGCTGGTTTATCTGCGCGTGAATGTGTGACCGCAGTCAACCTGCTGCCTTGCGCCCTCACTGGGACTGCCTGTTGCTACACAACGCCTGGGATCCACCCATGGCTGCCTGCATGCCTGGGTTGGGGGATCTTTCCTGCCCAACCCGCTCTGGTGCTGGCTCCGCCCATCTTACCAGTCTGGCTGAATGATTTGTTGTTGTTGGACTTCCGTATAGTTCAATTTTCTGTTTTGCCTGCTTTTTCATTACTAAAACTTTGTTGTCTTTAAACTTGGTTGTGCGAGAAGGCACAGTGTTCTCCCCTATGCCTCCACCTTGGTGGAAGGCCTTCAGTTTTAGATCTTTCTTTTATCTACTATATGCATTCAAGCAATGTTTTCCTCTAAGCACCCATTCTGCCACAGCTCACAAATTTTGATGTTTTGTTTTCATTTAGTTTAAATCTTTAAAATTCTCTCGATATATTCTCTTTGATACACGTGTCACTTAGAAGTGTATTATTGAATCTCCAAATGTTTGGGAGATTTTCCAGCTGCTTATTTTGATCTGAGACAAATATTGTACAAAGTCTCAAGGACAATCGTGGAGTCACCTGTTTCTCATTGTCATTCTAACACTTTTTGCCTCAAATATTTTAACACTCTGTTGTTAGAGGATCATATCTCTTCAGGGTCATCCTTGTTGCAAAGAATACAGTACACTAGCATCCTTCACAATAGTTATTTCTTCCCTCCTCTGATGTAGGAAGAAGGGGTTTTTCTCTGATATTCACAGTGAGACCATTATGGCAGAAAGAGCTCTGGCAGGTAAAACTCACAAAAGTGTAGTTTCCCTTGGGAGTTGTCCCCCCACTCCCAGAATTTCTTAGTCCCAAGACTTGTTCACCTCCAGCAGTTCATCAACACAGTTTAGGTTTTCCTACTGAGTACTGCTCGCCATGGAGGTTTCTGCTTCCACAAGTTGTGATTCTTTGTATTCACCGGCCTGTCTCCACAGTTTTGGGGTCAGTGACCTCACCTCTCTGAAGGATATCAGAAGAGTTATTGATTTTCCTGCTTGTCAGATTCTCACCTGTTAGGATACAGTGACTAGGTACAAGTTCCTTCCCTGTTGGATCAGAAACTGAAAGTCTTTTAAGTAACCTTTTCAGAAGACCATTAAGAAAGAAGTTACACACGCACAAATAAACAATATATATTGTATACTGTATAATAAGCTAATTAAGTCTTTATACCACACAGGTAAACATGAGCAAATTCTTCAGAAGCCCCATTTCTGTAGTGGCAGAGTATTCTATGTCCCTCAGAGGAAGAACCACTCTCCTTATGAAGCTACCAGATCCTGCTCCGTCACTACCTCCGCTCCCCACACACAGAGATCAGGGATTAGAATAGGGTGGACCCTGAAGACCTCGGCTGTGGAGGATACAATGACTTTCCTTCTTCTCACAGGGGGAAGGGTCTGTGGGTCCTCACCTGTACTTGCTCTGGTTAGAATTCCCCCAGGAGCCCAAAGGTCATATGCAAACCTCATCAATGTCTGCACAAATGTCCACTCTGCTCCTCTCTGCATTCAAAGAGATCTCCCCTCTGAGTCAAAATTGTCTGTATGGTTGACATTACCTCCCCCAGGCTCTCTGCATAATGCAGCCAGGGCTGGCCCAGGCTAAACAGGAGCATCCAGTGGCCATTTGGGGTGGTGAACAGGGGGCAGCACTGCCCATTCTTCTCACTCCGATGTGCCTAGGCATGCACTCAATGACCTGTTTCCTTCATTCCAGGAACTCTACCCACCAGGCTGATGTGGTAAAAACTATCTGTTCATGCTGCAGATGAGGCTACTGACATGCAGAGAAATTCTGAAGCATGTCTTTGAAGCATATACAGGGCTTGAAACATCTGCGGTTTCAATCCAGACTTTTTCAAATGAAGAACAAGTTCTCTTTCCATTTCCTCCTTCCCTTGGGTGATTCTTGGAAATGGACAGAAGAGGAGGAGCAGAAGTTAGAAAAGAGATACTGAAGTATTTTGTCCTAGAATAAGCTGAATGCATGGTAACAAGGATCCCACCAGCAAGAATTAGCATCACAATTGAATATGAATTTAATTAGAATTTCATATGATCTTTCCACAATCCTATGAAGTAGACAACATTCTACTCTCCTTTCCCAGGAGAGTAGAGCTCAAAGATTAAGTTCTTCTCGGAGCTGGAAAGTGAACTGCAGGAAGTGGATCCTTGCAGGAAGTGGATGGGGTCTGTGGGGCCAGCATCTCTGCTGACCTGGATGTGGCTGTGCCCAAGCTCCCTGTCCCAGAACTGAGGAGTGTTTATGAGGCTCTGTATGGACAGCTGGGAGAGCCCACCTAGTGCAAGGGAAGGTGGAGGAAACTCCCAGGCTTTTTTATGAGCACAGCAGAGAAGTAAGGAGGTTTTTGTCTCACTTCCCCATAGGTCGGAAGCACTGTGTAAGTGTTTGAGTTGCCATGAAATGTAGCACAATAATAGTCGGCCTCATCCTCAGGCTGCAGCCCAGAGATGTCCAGAAGCCCTGTGTTGGTTGATGCATCGTTGGACCCAGAGAATCGGCTGGGGACCCCAGAGCCCTGGTGCTTGTCTGAGTCTGAGTGGAATGTAAGAAGATACCGGGGAGGGCTCCCTGGATTCTGCTGAATCCAACTTATCCAGAAGTCACCAACATTGAAGCCACTGCTCAGGGTGCAGGTGAGTCTCACGGATGTTTCCAGAGATGCAGAGAGGGAAGGTGGCTGAGTGAGCACAGGCTGAGAGAGGGAACCTGCAAACACAGACATAGGTGAGTACTGGGGTAGGGACCAAAGTTGAGTCATTTGGGATTCTGAACCAAAGAGTCTGCCACAGACTGTGTGGCGGATCTGTGTCTCTGAGGCCTGTCCCCACCTGTGCAGTGAGAGAGGAGCACAAGGAGGAGAGGAGTCCATGCCATGGTGCACACAGCCCTTCTGGGACCCCTGAGCTGGAACTGGGCTGCCCCAGGCAACCTTTATCTTTCTCAGTGACCTCAGGGAGGAGGGGCTGTTCCTGCAAATTTGCTGCCCACACTGGAGATCTTTGCACCCCCTAGAGGACCAGCTGAGCTCTGCAACTAGCTTCTTTAGACAGAGGGGGCTGATGGTTGTGTCTAGAATTTGCCCCCTGGGAGGGTCTTGGAAGAAAGGGCCTGCTGGGATCTTACACAGACCAGTGAGCAGGAGCCTCTGCTCAGCCCGGAGAGGACACAGCTGCTGAGTCCCCACCAGCAAGCAGGCACCAACACCCCAGCCCTGGGGCATTTGGCAAATTTCACACAGGGGCACCCACTGTGCCTCCCCTGGCAGAACCCCACAGCGCCCCCTGCTGCCCACTAGAAATTTTTCAGTTTCTCAGGGGAAATAATGATGCTGGCCTGAGCATCTGGTCATGTCATTCCAGAAACATCTGTTGGCCATGCTCTTTACTGTCCCATGGTAATAATATTAATAAACATTCTTTTCCACTGAGGAATTTCTAGGTTTTCAGGTGGAAGTGGTCTGGAAAATATGACCACTTTACAGTGTGACCAAGCCTGAGATAAGCTGGGTATGCAGAGGACTGTAGGGACAAAGATTTGAGCACCTCATTCAACAGGCAAGAGGTGACTGGGCACCTGGATTTGTATAGAGACTGGTGGTCCTGCTGGTGCACAAAGAAAGGGAATGAACAGATGTAGCCAAGTCAAGTATAAAGTGTTGGGAAATGGCAACATTTCTGTCAAGGTAAGAAAAATCCAAACCTGTAGATAATTGTCACAGAGTTTATTTGAGCCAAATGATGACAATTGCTTGGAGACAAGATCTCAAATCCTTGCAAGAAGAACAGTTTGCGATTTCCTTTGTGCATTTGAGATTAAAGAGGGAATGTTGGGAACGAGCCTGCCTGGTTTCAGAAGCTGTAACCTGGTTACAGCTTGGTTAAGGCAGAGTGAGTGACCTTAGGACCATAAGCCACTAAGGAGACAAAGCTTATCTCCCCATCAGGGGTGGCACCTCTGCCTCTTTTTATTTCACCCTGCCTGGCCCCCAATGCGTGATCGGTTAGCCAATAATGGGTAAGATTCCTCCAGGGAGGGACGACCTAAGACAGGCATAATTACAGAGGCCCCAGGGAAGGACTCGGAGGCTATAGCAAAAGGGGGTGATGGACCCTCGACCCTCGGCTTTGACGTAGCCTGAGTCCTCATTCTGCCTGCAAGAAGTCTCCTAATCTCTTGGCTGCCTTGTTTCCCCTTCCTGACTTAAACCTGAAACAATGACAGAGGGCAGTGCAGCCCTGTGCTGGAAAAGGGCAGGTTCCCTGCAGTGACCAGGCCTAAGAAAGAATACATAAAATCCTGTGGCACCTGCTTTGCTAAGAATACTCTCAATTAAATGATAAGCACCTAAGCAGGAAATGAGTTTGTTTCTGAGTTGGGTAGCCCCTTAGCTAACAGACCCTGACTCAGAATAGGTCCTCATAGTTCTTTGTATGTTATCTATTGTTTGATGCTTACTGCCTGACAATAATTAATGAGCTTTACCTGTATTCCTGTGTAAAATGAACCCAATAAAAGCCCATTGAGGAAAAGGTTCTTGGCCCTTCTTCTTTGAGAAATTAGCCATGTTTCCTCCCCAAGCAGATCATGTCTTAGTAGACTTATTCTCATCCCTGGCAGCTGGGCATGGGGCGGGGGGGGGGATGGGGGGCTGTGAATGGAACCCTCCCTCAAGGGAACAGAAGGAAGACTACAGGAAGAAGGTAAAAAGCAATGTGGGGATCAGATTAGTGGTGAGTTAAGATTCTGTGCTGTCTTGGGGGTAGTAGAAGGAGGGGTCTGAGAAAGGGCTAATTAAAAGTATGTTAAACTAGAGGCACAGACACAATGGACAATGGAGGGGACTTGCTTAAGGTAAAGGTACTCCTTTTACTAAAGAATTTATACGCCTGGGGTGTGGCTCCCACCATGACCTGCTGGGTTAGGAATCTGTGATCAAATCACCCTGTGAGGTTACATTTCCCAATATCCCTTATTTTTCCAATACTTTTCATATTTGTGGGTCTCACCTTTCTTGGAGGCATTTGTAGTCTGGCTCCATCGTCTGTTTTTGTTGCTGCCTCTCCTGCCACAGAAGGTGTTCTCCCTGACATCCTTACACCCACCATGAGTCAGCACATCCTGGGCATAGGACCCTCAAAGGTCAGCATAATGGCTACTTCCGATCGTGCTTAGAGAAATGCTTCCATCATTTCAGAGATGTGTATGAAGAGAATCGGACAAGCCAGAGACCCCAGGGACAGGGAAGCTGAAAACATTAAAGGCCACTGAGGCTGAGGCAGGGGGCAGAGAACAGAGTGGTGGAAATATCCTGAGGGGCAATATTAGGCTTTATCAGCTGAGGGTACAAATGTTCTTGGTTAGCAAATTTCTCATTCCCTGGATCTTCACAAGGTGCCAACCAACCACTGTCTTGATGGGAGCACTTTCCACACCTCAGGCTCTCTCTTTCTTTGCAGTACCAGTTTGAAGAGCTCTAAAATGTTACATTTTCCTCCTACTATAGGCATTTTCTATCAAAGCCCAAGGCTTGATTTTTCTCTGCATTAAGTCACCCCCTAAATGAGTGGAGATCTTCTCTTTTAAAATGTAGTATGGAAAATTCACTTCGTTCCCTAGCATTATTTTATTAGGAACTGATATGTAGATTTTGTAGGTTTTTTCCCCATTTCATTTTTAGTAGGTGACCCTCTTGTTAAAGCAACATCTCTCTCTTGTTAGTTAAGGGGCAGAAGTGTACACTGCTACTGTTTATGATTCAGAGGGACATAGGCAGTGGCTGTCCACAGGAGTCTTTACTTCTGACCAAGATGGGTGGGGTGAACAATAGAGATAAGAGGGAGGGTCAGGTTCCTCATTTTAAGGATTTCCATTTGAACATCCTTAAGGTTTGGAAGAAGCCCAGGTTCTCTGATTAATTTATCATCAAATATTTACTCAAGGGAGCCTGACCAGGCATAATGAATATGCATAATTCCTGTGGGAAATTCATTAAAAACCCATAGACTATAAGAAAAACTCCTGGCCTCGGGCTGCCCACTGAAATCATGTGGAGAGAAGAAGTAGCCTGTGGTCTCAACACATTTTGCTCAGGGCAGACATCACGATCTCATCCCAGACTGCCTCAGCCCTCTCCCCAGGTCCCGTTCCTCTCTTCTTGTTCCTCTTCTATCTCTCCACATCACATTCCTCCAACACTCAGAAGCTTAAAAGGACATGTATGATTCCACAGTGTTTGCAACTCGGGAAATTGGAAACTGCCTAGAAGTGTGTTTTGGGCTCAGATTGGACTCGTTTGTTTCTTGACCCATGAGTACAGTCAAGATATTCATTGGGCCAACCATCACATGCAGGCTTGGCTGGGGCTGGTGGATCAACTTCCAATATGGCTGAGTCACGAGACAGGTGGCAGGAAGCCTCAGTTCCTTGACACAGGAACCTCTTCATAGGGCTCCTTGGCAGTATTCACAACATGGCAACTGCTCCCCGCCCCTCCCCCTGAATGAGCGACCTGAGACACAATGAAAGCTTATGGCCTGGCACGGGAAGTTACACGCAGTTATTTCCTCAATATCCTGTTGGCTACACAAGTCATCTGTATTCACTGTGTACAGGGGCAGGACTTACAAGAGGCGGTGACATTGAAGAGCATCTTAAAGATCAGCTACCACATCTGGTCAGCCCACACCAGACAAATCTGGGGTTGAAGAGACCAGAGCACAGCAATCCCTGAGGCCCCAGAAGCAATGGAAATCCCACCTGGCCACCACAGAAGAGTGGCCTGGGGGCCACAATGATTGGGGTCCTGTTCAGTCTGTGTATCCAGATCTCTTTTGTATCCCTTTTATCATCATCACTCCTAGGTTGTTACAAATCAGGGCACATAAGCATTCCACTCTCAACTTGTGTCCAAAAGCACCATGGCACACAGGACACACGAAAGATTCTCCACAGGGCTTTCACCCATGTACTGCCTTTGTCCCTGAGCCCCTGGCAAGTGTCATAGTCCTGTAGCTGCCTCCTGTGGTTGAGGAGATGGACTGTGCACGTGTGAGAGATATTGGTGCCTGGAGAGCTGGGTGAAGGGAGCCACGAAGGAGGCATCACCAGCTGTTACACAAAGGTCGCTCTGGAGAGTGGACGAGCAGCAGCCACATCCACAATGGAGTGCCATTTTGGCAAATGAATGTTAATTTGACACATGTCCTGTTCACTCCCAACGGCAAGGATGACACGACTTTTAAACGTTTAATTCTTCCAAGTTGAAAAATTGTGAAAACAAAGACTGGAAGTTCAACTACTACAATTTCCACCACAAGTGAAGTGCACATGAAATCTAGGCCATTTAAAATGATCATTGATGCACGATCTTACCTTCACCCTTTCCATGCATTAAAAATCCAGGGGAAGAAAAACTTCGTGGGAACAATGCCCTGTGGTTTCAACACCACTCCTCACTTCATTGAACACACTTGCGGTCCTTTTCCATGGTGACTGATTTGAACGTGTGATTGAATCTACAACGAAAGTACACTGTATTTCTCCCTTTCACGGGCTATATTTGAACCATAGGTTCCATTCAATAACTGGCAGGAAGTGCTGGAAGCAGGTGGCATGTTTGATCAGGGATGGAGCAGTGCCAGCCTCGGTACCTACAGGCTTCCCTGGACCTGCAACACTTCCTTCCAAAGATCCTCTTCGTCCACCTGACCTCTCCTTCACTATGGAAACTAATGGGGGTCAAAATCTGTCATTTCCAACACCTGCAGCCACAGTTTCCTTTCCTTCTGACCCCTAAGTCCATTGTCACAACTGAATTTTACTCCTTAGTGTTACATGTCCCAGAACGCTATGGGCAAGGTCATTCCTGGTGCTGCCAGCACCAAATGGGAGGGTGAAGTGGCAAACACAGACCAATGTGGGTGGTGAGGGAGAAAGCAGAGGGAAGGTCACAGGGATCCAAGTCACAGGGGATGACTCTGCTTTGAAACCTCACACTGATCTCCACAACCAGTCCCTACCTGTGCAGTGAGAGAGGAGCACGAGGAGGAGTGGAGTCCAGGCCACAGTGCACACAGCCCCTGAGCCCACAGTGGGGCTGGGCTGCCCAGGCCTCCTTTTCTCCCCACCCTCTGCCAGGGGAGGGGCTGTCCATGCAAATGTGTGTGCATCCAGGGACTGCCCAGCCCCTCCCTGAGCCCTGGTTCTTCAGCGCAACTCACACACCAGACAGGGGGGAATGAGGATTGGCTCACTCCTTGAAATAACCCTGGAGGAAGTACCAGTGAGCCCAATGAAAAGGATTTTGGGACTCTGCCAGACCTGAGAGGACACAGCTGCTGAGTCCCCATTAGTGAGCTCAGGGCCCAGGCCCCAGGCCCCAGGCCCCAGGCCCCAGGCCCAGGCTCCTATTAACAAATGTTCCCTTCTGAGCAGCTTGGTAGGCACCCACAGTGTCCCCTAAAGGTGGCAGAGACACACCTCTTCATGGACCAAAACCCTGAAAGCCTAGCTTGTTTCTACTGCTCAGCAGGTCACTGACTCTATTCACACATCCAGGGTCTGGTTCCCAGACACTGTGGCTCTGATGCACTGTACTGGTTACACTAGCATCTCACTACCAGGAGTTGCTTCTGTGTAGGTACAGACATGTATTTAAATGACAAATTAAGTTGATTTACGTCCAGTGAAAATGCTGCAGAAGTAAAAGCAAAGTGACCTGCATGTCCAATGTCACAGACCAGGGGACCATCCATCTGGTCTGAAGGGGTCCTATGGGATTTCAGAGAAATTTCCCTGAACACACTCGGAGGCATGTGCAGAGGAGGCCAACTCTGCAAAGTCAAGCGATGAAGGAAGGATTTTCATAGATCTGACTTGACTGAATGGCAGGTAGAAACAATGACTTTCAAAGGACTAACATTTAACACTGGAAAGTGTATTATGCTCATTCACTTTAAGAATTACCTTTTATTGTTAGTTTACTTTTATTTTTTGTTCCTACTGTTCTGCATACTTGTATAGTGTGTTTCTTGTTAGGATTTTGTCTTAGGTGACCTATATTTGTATATATTTTAAGCAAAACATTCTACCTTAATTTTCTTACTCATTGTCCCACTTTAGTATAAGTTAACAGTCAGGTGTGATGCACTTGCAGACATGCTGAGTGTCTGGGCAGTTGGAGGCAGAAACCAGCACGTCCCTCTATACCCAGATCCACCTCTGCTGTACCTGTGCCCATGGCCCAATGGTCCCCACAGGTCTAGACTCACAGGGCCTCTTAGTCAATGACTTTGACCAGAATCCCTTGCACACCTGGGGCACTGTGTCCTCAAGGCACTCAAAGAGTCCCTCTTTCACCTCAGACAGGCCACCCCCTGCTCAAAACCCTCAGGATCTAACCACTGTGGTTTGCACAGAACCCCAACTCCTCCTCAGAGGGATTGATTAACAGTTGGCCCCATTCCCCCACACCCACCACACAGCCCCTCCACATGCTCTCAGACCTCTGATTCCCCCACTTCCCTGTGACTTCACATTCTTGACTCCTGTCCCTTCATGGTGCTCAAAGTGTCTCCTCCTCTGTCCTATGGGAGGAGATAGGATTTAACTTGAATCATGGTGACAGCACACATTTCAGCCATTCTCAGGGGCTCTCGGTAGTAGGGCACAAATGCAATAACAGACAGAATTAGGCAATGAACATGACAATGTGGAAGGCATACGAACTACACAGAAGACTGTAAAGAACCACCTGAACCCATTGTAGCAACCTAACCACCAATATACATCTGCTCATATTTAATCTTCTATCTTCTGCATCATTCATTCTGCCCCCTCAATAATGATACAAACACACCCACACACCATGTTCCTTATCAGCAGTATTGTAGCATAAATAGCATTTGTGGCCCCAACTCCTGCAATGGGTTCCAACCACCATCTTATAAATGTCCTGTGTTGTCATCTCCAGAATGGTCAGCTAACTGACTACTGTACTCAGTGAGAGAGGGAAGGAGGAACAGGCCTCCTTTGTTGGGAGTCATGAGGTTCAGGGATGACACGTGTGAGCAGAAGGAAGTCCAGACCAGCACACACAGCCTCAGACCATCATTTAACCACTTCCTTCACCCACATCGCAAGGCAGATGCTGTCTCATTCACACAGACATTTCAAACTCGTGGTGCTTCCTTCATGAGGTCTCCCACTACAGTCCTTTGTGGGATTTTGGGTTGAGTGGTTCAATATTACATTTCATTGACCAGATGGTGCATTTTGAGCTGTGTATTAGTCCCAGGTGACAACTGATGACCTCACAGTCAGTTATTGAAGTGAAATGTGATAGGACATTAAACAACCACCGGGCCCTGGGCAGGTCACAGGTTCACAGGGGTCCTCTTCTCTTCTGTCCTCAGTGTCTGTCTCTCCCCCACCCACTGCTTCTGTCTGTGCTCCAGGACCCACATGGACCTGATCCCAAGGGCCCAAGACCCTGTCCTCTGTCCATTCATCTCTGTGTCTCAGGCTTGGAATAAGCTGCATAAGAGAGGAAATGAAATAGATGTGAAATATTTTATGTACAATGGGTAAAATTTCAATCTATTAACTGTACACATATTTTGGCCAAAAATTGTACTTCACTCATGTATTTCTGCTTGGTTTTTTGTGTGCTTCATTTAATCTTTATTATGTTAGTTTCCATTAACATTCACTCCCCTTACTCTCTCCTCATCTCACCAATCACCACATTCTTCTCCATGCCCATGAATCCTTTCCTTTTGCTCAATCCCTCTACCCCCATAACCTCCTGCCCACACACCACCTGTCCTCCTGGGGTCCTTCACACTGACTGAGAGGAGTTTCCACATGACTGGCTCCCAGGCTCTGACCTCACCCGAGTCTGTGTAAGTAACTCATTTGTCTCACAGACAGAAATTCAGAAGCAGAGACAGCCATTAGTCTCCATCCAGCTGACTGGCATCAGCAGGACTCAAAGACACAGGCTGCCTAACAGCTGAGGACACACTCATTTCACCCAGTCATTCTCATCCTGGGGACTTTGGGACCCTTCAGGGCATATTTGGAAATCTGGAGGTGGTGTCGTGGGTCATAACTTACCAAGAGGGTGTCACTGTCATCTTGGTGTGGAGTACAAAGGATGCATCTGGGTGTCCCACATGCAGACCCTCCAGAAGCACTGACCCACCCTATTCCACAAACACACAGGCTCATACACCCTGCTCTGAACTATCTCACCCTCAGGAATTCACTGTACAGGAAACAGGCAACCAACCACCTGACAGAGAGAAAGTTGGAAAGAAAATAGAGGGACTCAGAAACCTGCAATCTCTACACACACTTTCCAGCAGGAGACAGAAGAGGGCACCCTGATTGGTGGGGACAGGCTGAGTGCAGACCCAGAAGGGGAAGCTCTGGGGGTTTTGGTCTCACTTCCCCCTGAGTCTGCAGCACTATATGATTACCACTGCTATCACTAGACTGACAGTAGTAGTCGGCCTCGTCCTCAGGCTGCAGCCCCGAGATGGTCAGGGAGGCAGCATTGGAGGAGCTGTCTATAGAGCCAGAGAACTGATCCGGGACCCCAGAGGGTCTTTGGTCATCTCCGTAGATCACAGTGGTGGGGCCCCTGCCTGGGCGCTGTTGGTACCACTGCACATAGTTGTCCCCAATGTTGCCACTGCTGCGGGCGCAGGAGATGGTGGCTGTCTGTCCTGGAGACCCTGACACAGAGCCTGGCTGAGTCAGCACAGACTGGGCCCAAGACCCTGCAAGAAGAAGCCACACAGAGATCAGTGAGGAAGGACAGACCCCGTTCCCAGGGAGGGAGAAGATGTCATCCACCCAGGTGTCCAAATGGTGCCCACCCTGAACTCCCCTCAGGCCCCACCTGTGCAGTGAGCCAGGACAGTGAGGAGAAGTGGAGCCCAATCCATGGTGGAGACACCCTCCCAACTCTGTTTCCTCAGCCCCACAGCCAGACCTGAGTCTTCAGACTTTTATGTCAGCCTGAGGCTTACAGTGGGAAGTCATTATGCAAATCTACCCTTTTATTGGCTGTATAAGTCCCTCTTTTTACATAAGCCAGGCTTCCTGATGAGCAAAAGAGATCACACAGGTGGGAGGGCTACAACCCAAAGATGATGACACTGGAAACACCCAAGAGTCAGGGGCAGCACTCTCAGCTGAGGAATGTGGGGCATAGTCGCCCTCTGGTGGATACAGGAGACATGGGGCCCTTGGGCTGGTGCTGCTGCTCAGGGCTCCTGCCCTGCTGATGGCCTTGACCCTGTGCCCATCCCAGTCCCAACCATTTCAGATTGGCTCTATCTACTTAGAAATACGTCTGTTAGCTTCCTTCATGTTCTTCTGTGGACTGAACACTCATTTATTGATATTGCAAATCATAATCTTCAATTGTACAAATAGTTCATTGGTTTATTCATCTATTGAAGGACATAGCAGTTGCTTTCTAAGTTTTAACAACATGAATAAATAAGATGTAATTTTATGTGCATATGCTCATNACATTAAACAACCACCGGGCCCTGGGCAGGTCACAGGTTCACAGGGGTCCTCTTCTCTTCTGTCCTCAGTGTCTGTCTCTCCCCCACCCACTGCTTCTGTCTGTGCTCCAGGAACCACATGGACCTGATCCCAAGGGCCCAAGACACTGTCCTCTGTCCATTCATCTCTGTGTCTCAGGCTTGGAATAAGCTGCATAAGAGAGGAAATGAAATAGATGTGAAATATTTTATGTACAATGGGTAAAATTTCAATCTATTAACTGTACACATATTTTGGCCAAAAATTGTACTTCACTCATGTATTTCTGCTTGGTTTTTTGTGTGTTTCATTTAATCTTTATTATGTTAGTTTCCATTAACATTCACTCCCCTTACTCTCTCCTCATCTCACCAATCACCACATTCTTCTCCATGCCCATGAATCCTTTCCTTTTGCTCAATCCCTCTACCCCCATAACCTCCTGCCCACACACCACCTGTCCTCCTGGGGTCCTTCACACTGACTGAGAGGAGTTTCCACATGACTGGCTCCCAGGCTCTGACCTCACCCGAGTCTGTGTAAGTAACTGTTTTGTCTCACAGACAGAAATTCAGAAGCAGAGACAGCCATTAGTCTCCATCCAGCTGACTGGCATCAGCAGGACTCAAAGACACAGGCTGCCTAACAGCTGAGGACACACTCATATCACCCAGTGACTCTCAGCCTGGGGACTTTGGGACCCTTCAGGGCATATTTGGAAATCTGGAGGTGCTGTCGTGGGTCATAACTTACCAAGAGGGTGTCACTGTCATCTTGGTGTGGAGTACAAAGGATGCATCTGGGTGTCCCACATGCAGACCCTCCACAAGCACTGACCCACCCCATTCCACAAACACACAGGCTCAAACACCCTGCTCTGAACTATCTCACCCTCAGGAATTCACTCTACAGGAAACAGGCAACCAACCACCCTGACAGGGAGAAAGTTGGAAAGAAAATAGAGGGACTCAGAAACCTGCAATCTCTACACACACTTTCCAGCAGGAGACAGAAGAGGGCACCCTGCTTGGTGGGGACAGGCTGAGTGCAGACCCAGAAGGGGAAGCTCTGGGGGTTTTGGTCTCACTTCCCCCTGAGTCTGCAGCACTATGTGATTACCACTGCTATCACTAGACTGACAGTAGTAGTCGGCCTCGTCCTCAGGCTGCAGCCCCGAGATGGTCAGGGAGGCAGCATTGGAGGAGCTGTCTATGGAGCCAGAGAACCGATCCGGGACCCCAGAGGGTCTTTGGTCATCTCCGTAGATCACAGTGGTGGGGCCCCTGCCTGGGCGCTGTTGGTACCACTGCACATAGTAGTCCCCAATGTTGCCACTGCTGCGGCTGCAGGAGATGGTGGCTGTCTGTCCTGGAGACCCTGACACAGAGCCTGGCTGAGTCAGCACAAACTGGGCCCAAGACCCTGCAAGAAGGAGCCACACAGAGATCAGTGAGGAAGGACAGACCCCGTTCCCAGGGAGGGAGGAGATGTCATCAACCCAGGTGTCAAAATGGTGCCCACCCTGAACTCCCCTCAGGCCCCACCTGTGCAGTGAGTCAGGACAGTGATGAGATGTGGAGCCCAATCCATGGTGGAGACACCCTCCCAACTCTGCTTCCTCAGCTCCACAGCGAGACCTGAGTGTTCAGACTTTTATATCACCCAGAGGCTTATAGAGTGGGTCGTCATTATGCAAATCTTCCCTTTTATTGGCTGTATAAGTCCCTCTTTTAACATAAGCCAGGCTTCCTGATGAGCAAAAGAGATCACACAGGTGGGGGGACTACAACCCAAAGATGATGACACTGGAAACACCCAAGAGTCAGGGGCAGCACTCTCAGCTGAGGAATGTGGGGCATGGTCGCCCTCTGGTGGATACAGGAGACATGGGGCCCTTGGGCTGGTGCTGCTGCTCAGGGCTCCTGCCCTGCTGGTGGCCTTGACCCTGTGCCCATCCAATTCCCAACCTTTTCAGATTGGCTCTATCCACTTAGAAATACGTCTGTTAGCTTCCATCATGTCCTTCTGTGGACTGAACACTCATTTATTGATATTGCAAATCATAATCTTCAATTGTACAAATAGTTCATTGGTTTATTCATCTATTGAAGGACATAGCAGTTGCTTTCTAAGTTTTAACAACATGAATAAATAAGATGTAATTTTATGTGCATATGCTCATTTGAGCACAAGTTACTGATTTAGATAAAGACCTCGGAGAGTGATTTCTGTGTTGTATCACAGTAGAGTGTGTTTAACTTTGTGAGAAACTGCCAAAGTGCCTTCAAAGCTGCCCACAGCTGGTGCGTCCCCATTGCACGAACGAGAGTCCCTGCCTCCCCACAGCCTAGGAGCCTCTGCTGTGGTCAGTGTGTAAGTGTGGGCCGTGCTCATGGGAACCTGGTGGTCCCTCCTTGTTACACATGTGATTTCCCAGTAACATCTTAGGTTCGCCATCTTTTCACGTTGATCTCCCAGTTGTAACTGTTCCTTAATCATAAGACTCTTCAGAACTGCTCAGTGGAGGGGAGGGTGACATTCCCACTACTTAAGGATTTGAAGACTGCACAAAGGTTTTAAATCAGATGAAAAACAATTCTCTATGGTTTCAAACCTCAGAGAAGTACGAGTGAAGCCCAGGCTGGTACCAGGGATCATGCAGGTTGCTGTGCACCTGTTAGCTGGGTGTGAATAATGGAAGGGAGGAAGCAAAGGGAATCAGACAGGATTAAGCCAAATCAACTGGGAAGTGGTTCTTTGTTTGCTTAGCCAGGAAGCTACAGCTTCCCTCTCCCCAGGAGATGGCAGCACTTTCCCTCCTAGGGAATTAGCACCCTCAATCCCCTTGTAGGAGGAGCATCCTAACTCCCAAGGAGCAAAGAGACCTCTCTCTCTCTCTCTCTCTCTCTCTCTCCCTGGCCCCAAAGCACGAAATTACCCCATTTGTTCAATATCTCCATAGCAACAATGTGGGTCTAGCATCCAAGAGGGCCCACACCACATGGTGTGGCCCTTACATGCTCAGCTCTAATAAGAGACAGCAACTCTGGATACTGGTCTTTGTTCTGGCCTTGCTGAAGACACTATTGGATGTATTCCATACCTAGAAAGACAGACATGTGACACAGAGGCAGCCTTGAATGTGCACTCAGATAAATCTCGCCACCCCACAGTCTCCCTCTCATGTGTCTGAGAAATGCTTTTCTCTGATCCCGTGGAGCAACACAGGAGCACAAATGCCCACCTGGGATTCTGGGGTCTCATGTGCTGCACCCAGGACTTTCCTGACCCCACTCAGCACTGGGGGCTCTTTTGGTCTGGAAACAAAGCAGTTCTGTGTGCACTGGGGGAACCGTACCTTCAAAAGCAGATATTTTCATTGACACCAAAAAGAAATAACTGAGAAAATGAAATCCTTCTGTTTTAAGAGCACAAGTGACACTGGAATCATGATCCAGGGCTGGTGTTGGTCAGAGGCAGGGACAGGGGACTGATGAACCAAGCAGGGGCAGGGAAGGCAGATTTGTCACATGTCCCCCCATGGAACAGGCCATCTTTGTGCTATTGGGTCGTGTTCGGCTCTATAAAAACGATCACCAGCATTTTCTATGGCTGTAGCCAGAGGTGTTCACAGTGGTTTTGGTGATTTAGCAGAATTCAGTAAATGAGTCTCAAAACACTGGTCAGTCTGTCACTGTTCCTCTAGGTCACGAATGTGGGGGCTCTACGTGGGAGTCCTCGGGAACATTGCCATGGTCACCCCCAATGTGTCTGCTGCTTCCTGTGGAAGAGAATGTGACCTTGGGTCTGGGCTCATCAGCAGCTTCATGGGGGAGGAAACACAGGCACACACTGGGGACTTCCTGCTCCTGATGTCCTGTAGCCCAGCTCACAGCCTGGATGGCTGGAGAGCCCAGGGAAGTGTGACAGGACAGGGGGACAGTCGGTGCCTGTGGGCTCAGGAGAACCCACTGACACTCATGAGGTCACCAGTCATGGAGGGTGCCCAAGGGTCCAGTGTCCAGGGTCAGGCTGAAGGGCCTGAGGCCGTGGGCATGTTGAAGAGCTAACATAAGGTTCTCACTTATGACCTTAATTTTATGGGTTCACTTGACTCTCTGGGTGATCCTTTGTACTTGCAGACACAGTATTGTGAGATAATAGAGAAAATATATATTGGTCTCAGCCTCCTGACCTTAATATTTCCTGGATGACCAGTGTTCCTTTTGTTCTAAAGAGGTGACTCTGGTTGGGCTCCTGGGTGAGGACAGGATACTCATAGACAGAGGCATGATTCAAAGCTAGAATTTACAGACGTGCCCCCATTTCCTTGAGGAGGGAGAACCGCTCAGGTGGAGTAAAAAAAAATAATTGAAACCTAGTTAGGCAACGTGGGAGCCATCAAATTAAAGAGAAGAATTCGTGTGACACCGAAGACATCCTGCTGGTAACCGTCACCTGAAGCTCGGGCAGTTCGGTGGGAACTGGGCCTTCACTGAAGACCTGACCCTGTCACCATGCAGTCATCTGAGAGCTGAGTTGTGTGGTGGGACATACAGCTGGTGTCACAGGGAATCGCTTGTTGTGAAGAAAAGTTGCCCACAGTTGGCCACCCGATGTTTCACTAGGATTCTGTGTGAGTTTGAAACAAGCCACAGCAGTAAGATAAACCTCAGATTTTTACTTAAGTAAAAATAAGTATTTTTAAAATAAGTATTAAAATACTTAAGTATTTTAATAAGTATTTTTTAAAATACTTATTTTGATAAAATTTATGCCAGACACTAAGGGGACAGTCAGTTGGGCTTTGTCACCCCTTCAGCTTGAGTGACCTGGGGACGCCCTGTGCTCTCACTCATGACTATGCTGCTCCTTCCCCTTCCACAGACATTCTGATGCAGAAGAGCCCACCTTACAGAGGCCTCCACAAAGCTTCAGTGAGGCTCAGAGTCATAACCACTGGGCCCAGGGGTTTCTGTCTCACTTCCTCGTCATCTGAGCCACTGTGAGCAACTGTAGCTGCTCCCACTGCCATGAACTGTAGCACAGTAATAGTCGGCCTCATCCTCAGGCTGCAGCCCTGAGATGGTCAGGAGCCCTGTGTTGGCCGAGGCGTCTTTGGATCCAGAGAAGCGGCTGGGGACCCCGGAACATTGGTGCTTGTCTGAGTCTGATTTATACCACAGCAGATACCGGGGAGGGCTCCCTGGCTTCTGCTGGAACCAGCCTATGTAGTAGCCACCAACATTGAAGCCACTGCTGAGGGTGCAGGTGAGTCTGGCTGTGGCTCCAGGAGATGCAGAGAGGGAGGGCGGCTGTGTCAGCACAGGCTGGGACAGGGAACCTGCAGACACAGATACTTAGCAGTGATGGAGAAAAACCAGGGGAAGCTTCCCAGGAGATGGAGCAGGAAGGGAAAAAACTTGGGAATTGAGCCCTGGTCCCCATGGGACACCCCTACCTGTGCAGTGAGAGAGGAGCACCAGGAGGAGAGGAGTCCAGGCCATGGTGCACACAGCCCCTGAGCCCAGAGTGTGGATGGGCTGCCCAGGCCTCCTTTTCTCCCCACCCTCTGCCAGGGGAGGGGCTGTTCATGCAAATGTGTGTCCATCCAGGGGCTGCCCAGCCCCTCCCTGAACCCTGGTGCTGGAGCTCAGCTCACACCCCAGACTGAGGGGATGGAGGCTGACCTCACCCCTTGGGATACCCCTGAGGGGAAACACCACTTGAGACATCACGGAGGATCCTTCTTAGGAGATACTATCAGGCCCCAGAGGACACAGCTGCTCAGTCCCCATCAGTGTGCACAATTTCCAACCACCATGCCCAGGCTCCTATTACTGAATGATCACTAATGAGCAGCTTAGTAGTCACCAAAGGGCTGTCCCACAGCACCCCCTGCTGGTGGCAGTCCACACTTCTCTATAGCCCCAGGTCCAGAAGCCCAGCTGGTTTCTGCACCTCAGCAGGTCACTGAGTCTATTCACACATTCAGAGTCTGGTTCCCACACACTGTGACTCTGAGACACTGTACTAGTTACTGTACCATCTCACTCCCAGGGGTCCCCCTCTGGAGAGGCACAAACATGCACGTATATGACAAATTAATTTGTTTCACCTCTAGCGAAGATGCTCAAAAGTAAAAGCTAAGTGACCTGCATGTCCAATATGACAGACCAGGGGACCATTCATCTGGTCTGAAGGGGCTCACTTGGACTTCTCAGAGAAATTTCCAGGAACACACTCAGAGTCACGGGCAGAGGAGGCCAACTCAGCAATCATTTTAAGTCATGTGATGCATGTATGCTTTTCATAGACCTGATTTGATTAAGTGATTGGTAAAGAGAATGGCTTTTAAAGGGTTCACATTTCACAGTGGAAAGTGTAGTATGCTAATTCATTTTAGGAATTCGGTTTTATTTTTAATTTACTCTTACTCTTTATTCTTAGTGTTCTCATACTTCTGTAGTATATTTCTTGTTAGAGTTTTCTCTTATCTGACCTAACATTTGTTTATATTTTAAACAAAACTTCCTTCCTTCACTTTCTTACTCATTGTCCCACTTTAGCTGCAAGATAACAAACAGCCAGATCAGATGCGTTTCCAGACATGCTGAGTGTCTGGGCAGTTGGAGGCAGAGACCAGCACGTCACTCTGTGCCCGGATCCACCTCTGCTGTACCTGTGCCCATGGTCCCATGGTCCCCACACGTCTAGACTCACGGGGACTCCTAGTCAGTGACTCTCACCAGGATCACCTGCTCACCTGGGGCTCTGTGTCTTTAAGACACTCGACAGGTCTTTCTCATGCAGCTCAGACAGATCACCCCCTGCTCAAAACCCTCAGGGACTCCCCACTACTGTTTGCACAGAACCCCAAATCCTGGGCTCCCCTCAGGAGGCTTCAAGGTTGGCCCCATCCCCTCCACACCCACCATGCACCCCTTCCACATGCTCTCAGGCCTCAGTTTTTCCCACTTCCCTGTGACTTCAGATCCCTGACTCCTGTCCTTTCATGGTGCTCAAGGTGTCTCCTGCCCCGTCCTTCGGAAGGAAATAGGATTAAACTTCAATCACGGTGACAGCACACATCAGCCATTCTGAGTGGCTGTCAGTAGTAGGGCACACAGATGTCATCACAGACAGAATTAGAGAACCAACAGGACAATGTTGAAGTCACACAAACGATGGAGAAGAGTTCAAAGAACTGCTTGCGTCGTTTACACCACCTCAACTCCCATACACACGACTCTTCTTGTTCAATCCTCTACCCTCTGTCCCTCTCACTCTGCTCCCTCGCTGACTATGAGAACACACACACACATCATGTCCCTATCAGCACGTGTTGTTGCATAAATATGTATTTATGTGCCAAAACGCTTGCATAGGACAGCAACAGGTTCCAACTACTGTCACATAAATGCATGTGTGTAGAGATCTCCAGAATGATCATCTAACTGAGTGCTGTGCTCAGTGAGAGGAGGAAGGGGGAACAGGCCTCCTGTGTTTGGAGCCATGAGGTTCAGGGATGACAAGTGTGAGCAGAAGGAAGTCCAGACCAGCACACACAGCCTCGGACCATCATTTATCAGCTTCCTTCACCCACATCACAGGGCAGAATCCTGTCTCGTTCACACAGACATTTCAAACCCTTGGTGCTTCCTCCATGATTTCTCCACTACAGTCCTTTGTGAAATTTTGGGTCAAAAGTTGAATATTACATTTCGTTGGTCATATGGTAGACTATGAGCTGTGTGTTAGTCCCAGTTGACAACTGATGACCTGACAGACTGTTATTTATGTGAAATGTGAAGAGACATTCAACAACCACCTTGCCCTGTACAGGTCACATGCTCACAGGGGTCATCTTCTCTTCTGTCCTCAGTGTCTGCCCCTCCCCCACCCACTGCTCCTGTCTGTGCTCCAGAACCCAAACGGACCTGACCCCAAGGGCATGAGACCCTGTCCTGTGTCCATTCATCTCTGTGTCTCAGGCTTGAAATGCACTCCCTAAAAGAAGAAAATGAAAAGACATTAAATATTTTCATGCAATGTACAAATTTTAATATATTAACTGCACACACAATGGGCCAAATTTATGTTTTCCAATTTGGTTTCTTTCTGTGTTCGTTTTATTCAATCTTCATTGTATTTTTTTTATTACTACTTTGTCTCTTCATACTCTCCTTTCCCCATCTTTCACCACACTCTTTTCCATGCCCATGAGTCCTTTTCCTTTTGCTCAATCCCACCACCCCCTAACCCCCCACACACCGCCTGTCCTCCTGGGGTCCTTCACACTGACTGAGGGGAGTTTCCACATGACTGGCTCCCAGGCTCTGACCTCACCCGAGTCTGTGTAAGTAACTCTTTTGTCTCACAGACGGAAACTCAGAAGCACAGAGACAGCACATTAGTCTCCATCCAGCTGACTGGCATGAGCAGGACTCAAAGGCACAGGCTGCCTAACATCTGAGAACACACTCATTTCACCCAGTGAGTCTCAGCCTGGGGTCTTTGGGACCCTTCAGGGCATATTTGGAAATCTGGAGGTGGTGTCGTGGGTCATAACTTAACAAGAGGATGTCACTGTCATCTTGGTGTGGAGTACAAAGGATGCATCTGAGTATCCCACATGCACAGAGCAGACCCTCCACAAGCACTGACCCAACCCCATTCCACAAACGCACAGGCTCACACACCCTGCTCTGAACTATCTCACCCTCAGGAATTCACTGT
>NW_028096562.1:0-4224 GCF_014824575.4 Sturnira hondurensis
GAATCATAGAGGCGCCAGGAGGAGAAGAGGAAGAGCAAGAAACTGAAAAAGTATTTGAAAATATAATGAAGGAGAACTCCCCCAATCTGGTGAAGGAAATAGATTTCCAGGAAGTCCAGAAAGCACAGAGAGTTCCAAAGATATTGGACCTAAAGAGGACTGCACCAAGACATATCATAATTAAAATGGCAAAAGTTAAAGACAAGGGAGAATCTTAAGAGCAACAAGAGAAAAGGGGACAGTTACCCACAGAGGAGTCCCCATAAGACTGTCAGCTAATATCTCAAAAGAAACCTTGCAGGCAAGAAGGGGCTGGAAAGAAGTATTCCAAGTCATGAAAGGCAAGGACCTTCATCCAAGATTCTCTATCCAGCAAAACCGTCACTTAAAATGAAAGGGTAGATAAAGTGCTCCCCAGATAAGGTGAAGGCAAAGGAGTTCATCATCACCAAGCCATTACTATATGAAATGTTAAACAGACTTATCTATGAAAAAGATGAAAACTAAGAACAGTAAAATGACAAGAAACACAACTATAAACAGCTGAAACTAAAAAAACAAAAACAGAAACAGAAACAAACTAAGCCATCACAGAACAGAATCACAGAAATGGAGATCACATGGAGGGTTATTAGTGGGAAGGAAGAGAGAGGAGAATGTGGGGAAAGGTACAGGGAATAAGAATCATTACTGGTATGTACAAAATAGACAGGGGGAGGTTTAGAATTGTATGGGAAATTGAGAAGTGAAGGAACTTATATGTATGACCCATGGAGATGAACTAAGGTGGGGGGATGATGGTGGGAAGAGGGTACAGAGCAGAAGGAATTAGAGGGGAGGAAAATGGGATAATGTAGGGAGGGCGCAGGCAGAGAGGAATGGATGGGACCCGTGCAGGCAGCATGCTTGCTCACTCTCCCTCCCAGCCTTTGTCCTGCCTCGTCCTTTCCCAGGATACCCGGTCCCCAGACCACTGCTGCTCAGGAAGGGCTGTGCGGGCCCCTCGCGTGTGCTCTGCAGCCTTGTTTCCTGGAGATGAGGCGTCGGTTGTCCTGTTGACTCCACCCGCCATGACTCTCTCCTGCACTGCTCCGAGCTTCCAGAGGCCCCCTCATGGACTGCGCGTCCCAGGCCTGCGGGCCCTTTGCCTCTGGTCGGGTCAGCCAGGGGCAGGTACAGAGAGAGAGGCTGGGAGGAGAGAAAGGCACAGGTGTTTCTTCCCTCCTCGCTGCCTGCTGCCTCTCTCAACCAGCTGTGTCTGACTCTAGAACCCGCTGAGGGGCATCACCCCAGAGCTCCAGTTTTCCTCCGAACACAGTTACTGCCTCTTGCCTTTTTAGCTCCAGGGGATGTAATGGGGCTCTGTTGTTCCCTGACACCGATGCTTCACTGTCTCTTGTGTGGTCCCATGAATTGACCCATGATTCTCAACTGTCACTGAGTCTCTTCCAGGACCGTGACTGATGCGGATGAGAGGCGCATCACTCTGGAACATGAGATAGTTTTAGGTGAAAGGCAAGTGATTTCAGCCAGTAGCATACCATGGGGTTAAGTAATGCTGAATCACAGGGAGAACAATGTTATTGCCTCAACTTCCCTGGAAGGCCTTTGAATTGCTCTATGGGCAAAGTCAGTCGGTGACATTAAGCCCTTAGCAGCTCATCAAGCATTGCTAATCTTCCCTGTAAGTGGGAGTGGGCATCAGGGCAGAGCTACGTGTGAATGACATTGTTTAAGGGTCACATTTATCTTCATTTATGGCAGTGGTATTGGATTCCCGTGTATGGAGTCTACATAAACCAGTTCATGTTCTTTCCTTAAAGTTTTATTTATTTATTTATTTATTTATTTTCAGAGAGAGGGGAAGGGAGGGAGAAGGAGAGAGAGAAACATCCATTGGTTGCTCCTCTGTGCTGAGAGCAGGTGACAGTCTCCTGCAGAGCTGTCCCAGAGCCCTCACTCCCCACCAACAATGGGTGTTTTCTCCCTACCTTAGAACCACAGTTGTGTGGCTCTGATGCCCAGCTCTGCAGAGACTGGGGGTGCATGTGGCAGTCAGACAAGAGGGGTGCGGAGACCACCAAGAGTCCTGAGTGGATGCAGGCTGGGTGCGTCCTTCACCCACACCATCCAGTCCCCTCTCCTGGCAGGTGACTCACCTTTAACCTCCAACATTCTCAGGAGAGAGCAGCACAAAGCGCCAAGTTTGTAAAGGTGCACAGCCTCCCTGCTGCCCCAGTGATTTAAATGTGCCCATGTGGTCACAGGTCATGGGGAGAGTCCAGCAGAGGTCAGGAGTGTGCAGGGTGCTGTCCTGGGAGAGAGAAGCGTGACCTGAGCACGAGCAATCCCACAGTGCAGTGAGCATGCTGCTGTTTGCAAATCAAACTTTGGTCCCTGCAGGCCACACCCAGGGTGCCCTTCCCTCAGGGGCCTAACAAAGAAGCCCCCCTGCATTTGCAAGATGCATTCCCCTCCCACATGTGAGGCCCCTGGAGCCCACCTTCCCCCCTCAGTCTGGTCTTCCCCAGGAGGCCCTCAGGGCACCTCCTGTGTGTGCCATGCTCTGCTTTTCCCTGGACTCCCTTAATTCTGTTCAGTGAGGGCCAGGGACTGACAGGTGAGCTGCCTGGACTAGGACTGGGGGCTGCGGGCCCCTGTCCTTCTGCCTCCTGCAAATGCCTGAGTGGACTTGCTTATCAGCAAGTAACAGACAGCAGAGTATTGCTTCCTGAGAGAATGGCGACACTAACTCCTAGGAGAAAGGGAAACATTTTGAAGGTTGTTCTCCTTCAGTTTTTTTTCTGGTAGGAAAGCCACCATTCACTTAGATGATGAGAAAACCAGATAGATTCTAAAGTCCAATTGGACATAAGTACGAGCAGGTGGTACCTCCTATCAGTCCTTTTGTAGAAGCTGGTTCCCACAGTGAGTTACCTTCACACTGAAAGGTGCCCTTGGACTAGGAAAGGCGGCTCTGAACCACAGGAGCAAAGACAATGAGAGAAGCAGCCTCCCAGGGACCCAGGTGCCTCCCTGTGCTGAGCGAAGCTGGGGTGGCTCCTTTGGTGGAGAGAGAGCCTGGTCCTGGAGAGAACCTCCCATCACTGAGCCCGGTGACCAATCTCTGTGAGCACTGGCTGAAGGACTTGATTGCACACAGTGAGGTTTGCTGGTAATCGGGCCATCCTGAGTCTCATTCTATCAACGATCCTGTTCCAGATCCTCCCAGACGTGCAAAATTGACCATAAGGAAGGTGACTGGAGGTGTTATTGCTGAAAGGGGAGGGTTGAACAGCAGATAATATCTCTTCCTCCAGGGCAAGCCATATGTCACGGGAACTGTGGCTCCTTCAGGTTAGAGCATGGGCTCCTGGGGCGAAATCTTCATGTCCAGTGTGATTTAAGGAAATTTTCAGATCACAGATCTGGGTAGATCTCTATAGTTCTGTCTGCCTCTCTGTCTATGTCCCTGCATCTCACACACACACACACACACACGCACACGCACACACACTACAAACACAGGTCTATCTCACCACCAACATTTTTTCAGAACCTAGAAACTAACACCCCACAGCACGAGAATGATGTCTCCCTCTAGGGGTTACTCCAGGAACTACTCAACAAGCTGACCTTGAAGTGGAAATACTGGCCTGGTCCACACAGGTGAGCTGAACCTAATTATCAAATCTGAACAGCTGTTGTTTCAGAGAAGGTCTAACCCATCTTATATCCCCAAACTGAGCCAAAATGACAGTGGATACTGGAAAACTTGTGCATGAAAATATCCCTGCTCAGGAGTTCTAAGTACCATTACAAAGCGGTGGCTCAGGACCCAGACGCCATTACCCGCCAGCTGTGTGACTCAGGGCAGCCTCCCTGACCCTCAAGGCTTCAGTACCAGGGTGGCAGAAACCCCTGTAAGGCTTCCCTGAGGGTGAAATGAGGTGCCACCTGCCGTGGTCCGGCCGCAGCTTATCTAAGGGTCCCACAGGTGAAAGTAGGCGTCGGCGACCGGTAACAGACGACAACACACCTCAAAGGACAGTGAAGCTCTGTTCCATTTATTGCAAGTACAAGCTGATTTTTTATATTTTCATTTTTGGCATTGGTTAATATTTTGTAGGTGTTTTGTTTGATTAGTTAAGTAGAAACAATCAATACAAAGTTAACCAGGAAAAGTACAAAAGTTCCCACAAATTCAGTTATATAAGACAAAAA
>NW_028096563.1:0-1103 GCF_014824575.4 Sturnira hondurensis
ATAGGCAAGAATCAACCAATGAATGCATTGCTAGTTCAAGAACAAATTGATCGATCTCTCTCTCTCTCTCTCTCTCTCTCTCTGTTCCCATCTCTATCTAAAGTAGTGGGATTTGTTAACATGAAATAGTATGGGTTTTTACTCCAACGTGATGGGTGTCATAAGAGGAGAAGAGACTCACAGGCTGAAGGCAGAGACAGAGCATCAGTGATGCATCTGGAAGTTGAGGAAGGCCAGGGGTCACCAACAAACACGGGAAGCTGGAGGGAAGCCAGGAAGGGTCCTCCTCTAGCGCCTTAGGAGAGAGCACGGCCCGCCTGACACCTCGATTTCAGACGCTGGCATCCAGGACTGTGAGACACTGCATTCCTGTTTATGTCACCCACACTGTGGTACTTTGTTGCAGAAGCTATAGGACATGCTGGTTAGTGATAATTTACATCACATCCTGGCTCAGGTTTTGTCTCTGGACTGGACCATGGATGATACTGAAGTTGGTCCCATTGGGGTCCCAGGAAACAGACCCTGGAAGGAGGCATTGGGGATAGATTGGTCTTGTCCTTGGCCTTCACCGCTGTGCCCAGTGCCTGACTGGATTCTGAATCAGAAGAGATGGCTGTAAAGGGGGACTAGAGTACCTTCTCCATAGAATGAACTTTGTTAGTTCTGCTCTAGGAGGAAAAAGGAACTCTCTGAGGGGGCACCCGGATTTGAACCGGGGACCTCTTGATCTGCAGTCAAATGCTCTACCCCTGAGCTATACCCCCTCTTATTAACAATGATGTGTAATTAATACACTTTACACCTCCACTCACACACAGGCTGTTGATTCTGACTCAGCAGAGTTGCCAGTCCTGCCCAACTGTACTTGTAACTCTTAGGCCATAATTATTCTTTTTCCAGAAAGGCGCCACCTCTTCTGAGCACCAGTTGAAAGGTCACTGAGGGTTCCATCTGGGGCAGCAAATGGAACCCTGGTGTATTTGCTTGGTGTATCAGGCAGAAGATGAAGCCCAGATGCGAGTTGCTCATTCATGAGCAAGGACTAGATTGTTCTTCGCCTGTTTATCAGTTGAGGCTACTTTCAAGTTGTCCACAGTGTG
>NW_028096564.1:0-531 GCF_014824575.4 Sturnira hondurensis
AGAAAAAAATCCTTTGGAAAAAGATAGTGGTGATGGCAGTACAGTATTGTGACTATAATAAATGTCATTGAAATGTGTATTTAAAAATGGTTAAAATGGCCCTGGCTGGTGTGGTTTAGTGGATTGAGCACCACCCTGTGAACTGAAAGGTCATTGGTTTGATTCCCAGTCAGGGCACGCGCCTGGGTTGCAGGCCAGGTCCCCAGGGGGGCACTCGAGAGGCAACCACACACTGATGTTTCTCTCCCTGTCTCCCTCCCTTCCCCTCTCTAAAATAAATAAATAAATAAAATCTTTTTTTAAAATGGTTAAAATGGTAAATTTTATGACATATATATTTTACCACAATTTAAAAACAAATCTTTTTTATCTTTTTTTAAAATATATTTTATTGATTATGTCATTACATTTGTCCCATTTCCCCCCTTCACTCCCCTCCACCCTGCGCACCCCTCCCCCACCATTCCCCCCTTTCATTCATGTCCATGTGTCACAAGTTCTTTAAATTCTGTATTTCCCATAGTATTCCTG
>NW_028096565.1:0-706 GCF_014824575.4 Sturnira hondurensis
TCCTCCTTGGGTTCAACTTCTTTGAGACTCTTTGAGCTTCCTAGACTTCCTGGAAGTCTATTGCCTTTCCCAGATTGGAGAAGTTCTCCTTTATTATTTGTTCAAATAAGTATTCCCCTCGTGGCTGTTCCTCTTCCCCTTCTGGTACCCCTATAATTCGGGTGTTGGAATGTTTAAAGATGTCCTGGAGGTTCCTAAGCCTCTCCTCATTTTGTTGAATTCTTGTTTCTTCATTCTTTTCTGTTTGGTCATTTTATCCTTCCTTCTGGCCCACTCCCTTGATTTGAGTCCCAGTTTCCTTTCCATCACTGTTGGTTCCCTGTGCCTTTTTTTTCATTTCACTTAATGTAGCCTTCATTTTTCCATCTCATTTGCAACTAAAATCAACCAGTTCTGTGAACTTCCTGATCACTAATGTTTTGAAGTCTGCATTTGATAGGCTGGCTATCTCCTGATCACTTAGAAGTACTGGCTCTGGGGCTTTGAGTTGTTCTTCTGCTTGAGCCATAATGTTTTGTCCTTTTCATATCTGTTACATACGAGGAGTGAAAGCTTAGGTGTTTACTGAGGTGGGTTGAGCCAGTGGCTGTGTTGTGACTGCAGGCAGGGTCAGAGAGGGACCATGGGGTTTGTTCCACTCTCGCTCAGATTTCGGTCCCCTCTGCGGCTTCCTACAAGCAAATTGGGTCCTTCTGGTGCTGATTCC
>NW_028096566.1:0-549 GCF_014824575.4 Sturnira hondurensis
CATGACTATCAAGTGGGTTTATATCTGAAAGGAGGGATTGATACAGGGTGCAGTCAAGGGGAGGGGGCAAAAAGGAATTTGGAGTAGGGTCCAGAACTCAAGGTGTCTAGGATATATTGGAGAGACATATAAGATATCCACGCTCCTTCCCCCTCAAGTGTGAGTTGGGGGAAGGGACACATGCAGCAGGAACATGCAGGGCTGTGTTGTATAGCCACAGCCTTGCAGCTAATCCATGGTAAGGTCATTTAACATATCTATAGCTGTTGGCGGGTCACTTAGATATTTTACATAGCTTTGGCCATGCTTGGAAACAGGGGAATGGAAGTCTCCCTTCTGCAAGATGTAACTGGGGGCAGGTCCCCCGGGTTGCGGTGTCTATGTGGGAGCTTGGAGAAGATTGGCTCCCTGACATGGGGCCACACCTGCCCAGACTCACCATGGCAGCCCAGTAAACTTGGAATAGTACAAGAATGCTGGAAGGTGTATCTAATTGTAAGAAGAGTCAGAAATGGGGGTGCAGAGAAAGATTGGCATGGGGATTTAACC